>NW_027257982.1:0-52500 GCF_045791955.1 Oncorhynchus clarkii lewisi | reverse complement strand
ACTGATGTACAGGGTTGGTACATTAATTACACTGATTACTGATGTACAGGGTTGGTACATTAATTACACTGATTACTGATGTACAGGGTTGGTACATTAATTACACTGATTACTGATGTACAGGGTTGGTACATTAATTACACTGATTACTGATGTACAGGGTTGCTACATTAATTACACTGATTACTGATGTACAGAGTTGGTACATTAATTACACTGATTACTGACGTACAGGGTTGGTACATTAATTACACTGATTACTGATGTTCAGGGCTGGTACATTAATTACACTGATTACTGATGTACAGGGTTGGTACATTAATTACACTGATTACTGATGTACAGGGTTGGTACATTAATTACACTGATTACTGATGTTCAGGGTTGGTACATTAATTACACTGATTACTGATGTACAGGGTTGGTACACTGATTACACTGATTACTGATGTTCAGGGTTGGTACATTAATTACACTGATTACTGATGTACAGGGTTGGTACATTAATTACACTGATTACTGATGTACAGGGTTGGTACATTAATTACACTGATTACTGATGTACAGGGTTGGTACATTAATTACACTGATTACTGATGTACAGGGTTGGTACATTAATTACACTGATTACTGATGTACAGGGTTGGTACACTGATTACTGATGGACAGGGTTGGTACATAAATTACACTGATTACTGATGTTCAGGGTTGGTACATAAATTACACTGATTACTGATGTACAGGGTTGGTACATTAATTACACTGATTACTGATGTTCAGGGTTGGTACATTAATTACACTGATTACTGATGTTCAGGGTTGGTACATTAATTACACTGATTACTGATGTACAGGGTTGGTACATTAATTACACTGAGTACTGATGTACAGGGTTGGTACATTAATTACACTGATTACTGATGTACAGGGTTGGTACATTAATTACACTGATTACTGATGTTCAGGGTTGGTACATGAATTACACTGATTACTGATGTACAGGGTTGGTACATTAATTACACTGATTACTGATGTTCAGGGTTGGTACATGAATTACACTGATTACTGATGTTCAGGGTTGGTACATTAATTACACTGATTACTGATGTGCAGGGTTGGTACATTAATTACACTGATTACTGATGTGCAGGGTTGGTACATTAATTACACTGATTACTGATGTACAGGGTTGGTACATTAATTACACTGATTACTGATGTACAGGGTTGGTACATTAATTACACTGATTACTGATGTTCAGGGTTGGTACATTAATTACACTGATTACTGATGTTCAGGGTTGGTACATTAATTACACTGATTACTGATGTTCAGGGTTGGTACATTAATTACACTGATTACTGATGTACAGGGTTGGTACATTAATTACACTGATTACTGATGTTCAGGGTTGGTACATTAATTACACTGATTACTGACGTACAGGGTTGGTACATTAATTACACTGATTACTGATGTACAGGGTTGGTACATTAATTACACTGATTACTGATGTACAGGGTTGGTACATTAATTACACTGATTACTGATGTACAGGGTTGGTACATTAATTACACTGATTACTGATGTACAGGGTTGGTACATTAATTACACTGATTACTGATGTACAGGGTTGGTACATTAATTACACTGATTACTGATGTACAGGGTTGGTACATTAATTACACTGATTACTGATGTACAGGGTTGGTACATTAATTACACTGATTACTGATGTACAGGGTTGCTACATTAATTACACTGATTACTGATGTACAGGGTTGGTACATTAATTACACTGATTACTGATGTACAGGGTTGGTACATTAATTACACTGATTACTGATGGACAGGGTTGGTACATTAATTACACTGATTACTGATGTACAGGGTTGGTACATTAATTACACTGATTACTGATGTACAGGGTTGGTACATTAATTACACTGATTACTGATGTACAGGGTTGGTACATTAATTACACTGATTACTGATGTACAGGGTTGGTACATTAATTACACTGATTACTGATGTACAGGGTTGCTACATTAATTACACTGATTACTGATGTACAGGGTTGGTACATTAATTACACTGATTACTGACGTACAGGGTTGGTACATTAATTACACTGATTACTGATGTACAGCGTTGCTTTGTGTTTCTTTGAAACTCTTTTGGATGTCAAGTTGAAGCTTTGTTTGCAACGTGGATGTTTCCCCGGAAAGATCGTTCCAAAACAAGTTAGTGTCAAGTGGGAAGGTCCGTCAGTTGGTCAACAAACAACCGTGTGAGTAAAGTCATATCTGCAGCGATCTCTTCACAGATTAGAAAGGTTTCTTCAGTCACTCCTTAATTGGGAATGATTTCATTGGGTAAGTGAAGTCATTGGGGCCGCTGTTTGGGACGTCATCCTGTACTGGAAGTGATACAGTAAGGTTGTGTTCTGACTGAGAGAGGGTTGTGGTTGGTTGTGTTCTGACTGTGAGAGGGTTATGATTGGTTGTGTTCTGACTGAGAGAGGGTTGTGATTGGTTGTGTTCTGACTGAGAGAGGGTTGTGGTTGGTTGTGTTCTGACTGAGAGAGGGTTGTTATTGGTTGTGTTCTGACTGAGAGAGGGTTGTGGTTGGTTGTGTTTTGACTGTGAGAGGGTTGTGATTGGTTGTGTTCTGACTGAGAGAGGGTTGTGATTGGTTGTGTTCTGACTGAGAGAGGGTTGTTATTGGTTGTGTTCTGACTGAGAGGGTTGTGATTGGTTGTGTTCTGACTGAGAGAGGGTTGTGATTGGTTGTGTTCTGACTGAGAGAGGGTTGTGATTGGTTGTGTTCTGACTGAGAGAGGGTTGTTATTGGTTGTGTTCTGACTGAGAGGGTTGTGATTGGTTGTGTTCTGACTGAGAGAGGGTTGTGATTGGTTGTGTTCTGACTGAGACAGGGTTGTGATTGGTTGTATTCTGACTGAGAGAGGGTTGTTATTGGTTGTGTTCTGACTGAGAGGGTTGTGATTGGTTGTGTTCTGACTGAGAGGGTTGTGATTGGTTGTGTACTGACTGAGAGAGGGTTGTGATTGGTTGTGTTCTGACTGAGAGAGGGTTGTGATTGGTTGTGTTCTGACTGAGAGAGGGTTGTTATTGGTTGTGTTCAGACTGAGAGAGGGTTGTGATTGGTTGTGTTCTGACTGAGAGAGGGTTGTGATTGGTTGTGTTCTGACTGAGAGAGGTTTGTGTTCTGATTGGTTGTGTTCTGATTTAGAGAGGGTTGTGTTGTGATTGGTTGTGTTCTGACTGGGAGAGGGTTGTGATTGGTTGTGTTCTGACAGAGAGGGTTGTGTTATGATTGGTTGTGTTCTGACTGAGAGAGGGTTGTGTTGTGATTGGTTGTGTTCTGACTGAGAGAGGGTTGTGTTGTGATTGGTTGTTTTCTGATTGAGAGAGGGTTGTGATTGGTTGTGTTCTGATTAAGAGAGGGTTGTGTTGTGATTGGTTGTTTTCTGATTGAGAGAGGGTTCCGTTGTGATTGGTTGTTTTCTGATTGAGAGAGGGTTCCGTTGTGATTGGTTGTTTTCTGATTGAGAGAGGTTTGTGATTGATTGTGTTCTGATTGAGAGAGGGTTCCGTTGTGATTGGTTGTTTTCTGATTGAGAGAGGTTTGTGATTGGTTGTGTTCTGATGGTGACAGAGATTTTGTAGTATAGCTGTATAGCTTCAAAATGGTCATATATGGAGAAAGATCAGCTGTTTGAATTGTTTGAAGAGGAATACATTTAGATTGTGTAGCGCTGTAATAATTCAATTTCTATCTTTCTGCTGTAAGAGCAATATATTAAAACACAAATGGCATGAAAGGAGAGTAACTAAAGAGAATGATATGGCCAGAAGATAATCAAACCACCTCAGGAAAAGACTTCTGTACCCCTAACCAGTCTATTGGTTTTGATACACAGAACACCAACACACACTCCCCCTTTCCCGGTGAGAACAGATACCCATGCGTAGTTAGGCATAGCCTGTTGGCACGTCTGCTAATGTGCACAACATTCCTCATGTTATTTTCATCATCAGCAGAGTGTTTGATTAGGCGAAGCTGCATCACTGCAATAGAAATGGAATTCCGTTTCTTTGATCACTGCCCCTTGGCAACCAGTCCCATAGCAACGTTAGCACCAAACCTGTTCTGACGGGGCCATAAATGGCATTAATATTCACAGATCACCCGCATCAAATTACTGCAAAGACTACAGATGCTGAAAACGAAGGGGGAAAGTCCCATTTAATATTTATAGTTTGACTGTAAAAGAGGTAACAGATTGCAGCTGTAACGAGCCTCAGCTTGGGGAGATGACATGAAAACCGCTAATAATCAGTTGTTCCTTCGATAAGTGGTTATCGGGAAAAGCTTGTGTAAATGGTCTCCTCAGTAAAACATGTTCAATCTGGCGTCAGTCGGTTGATCTGTGCCACAAATACCACAAGGTTTTGACATCACAAAAGGCGAAGGTCGGGGGGCGGTCATGAAGTCAGCAGACGAACAATGGATTCACCGCGGTTCCATCTGGATTCATACTACACATAGGACATGTCCTCTGTCTGACAGAGTTGTAGGTCTTCTCCTAACGTAGGACATGTCCTCTGTCTGACAGAGTTGTAGTCTTCTCAGACAGCGTTGTAGTCCTTCTCCTAACGTAGGACTAACGTAGGACATGTCCTCTGTCTGACTCCTAACGTAGGACATGTCCTCTGTCTGACAGAGTTGTAGGTCTTCTAATGTAGGACATGTCCTCTGTCTGACTGAGTTGTAGGTCTTCTCCTAATGTAGGACATGTCCTCTGTCTGACAGAGTTGTAGGTCTTCTCCTAACGTAGGACATGTCCTCTGTCTGACAGACAGCGTTGTAGTCCTTCTCCTAACGTAGGACATGTCCTCTGTCTGACAGACAGCGTTGTAGTCCTTCTCCTAACATGTCCTCTGTCTGACAGACAGCGTTGTAGTCCTTCTCCTAACGTAGGACATGTCCTCTGTCTGACAGACAGCGTTGTAGTCCTTCTCCTAACGTAGGACATGTCCTCTGTCTGACAGACAGCGTTGTAGTCCTTCTCCTAACGTAGGACATGTCCTCTGTCTGACAGACAGCGTTGTAGTCCTTCTCCTAACGCCGTAGTACGCCTGTCACATGGAGCTAGTTCCTCGAACAAACGAGGGGTTGTCTGAGGACAGCTTGGGTGTCCTGGGGGGCTTTCCTCTCACAGTGTGGTGAATATTACCCATAATGCACCTGCCAACAGAGTAATGACACCGCAAAGCAATGCAGGGTAACACTCTTTACACTAACTTTCTCTTATGCCTGTGTAGTTAAGTGTACAAGTGTTAAGTGTACATCCACACACAGTTATGGTGAGAATATAAGGTTTAGTTATTTTGACCCTATGGGTCCTGGTCAAAAGTAATGCACTGTATAGGGAAAAAGGGGGTGGTATTTGGGACGCACTCGGCCATGTTAGTTTATTGTGATGATCATGCAGCAACCGGTAGCTAAAGAAAGGTCACGTCAAGTTCATCCACTGATGCAACATATCTTATCAGACATAACAGGACTGCTAAGAGGAATGCTTAAAGGGACAGTTCAACATCATAGCCATCCTCTTCCGCATCACTCCAACGTCAACATATCTTATCAGACAGGACTGCTAAGAGGAATGCTTAAAGGGACAGTTCAACATCATAGCCATCCTCTCCCGCACCACTCCATCGTCAACATATCTTATCAGACAGGACTGCTAAGAGGAATGCTTAAAGGGACAGTTCAACGTCATAGCCATCCTCTCCAGCACCACTCCATCGTCAACATATCTTATCAGACAGGACTGCTAAGAGGAATGCTTAAAGGGACAGTTCAACGTCATAGCCATCCTCTCCTGCACCACTCCAACGTCAACATATCTTATCAGACAGGACTGCTAAGAGGAATGCTTAAAGGGACAGTTCAACATCATAGCCATCCTCTCCCACACCACTCCATCGTCAACATATCTTATCAGACATAACAGGACTGCTAAGAGGAATGCTTAAAGGGACAGTTCAACGTCATAGCCATCCTCTCCCGCACCACTCCATCGTCAACATATCTTATCAGACAGGACTGCTAAGAGGAATGCTTAACGGGACAATTCAACATCATAGCCATCCTCTCCCACACCACTCCATCGTCAACATATCTTATCAGACATAACAGGACTGCTAAGAGGAATGCTTAAAGGGACAATTCAACGTCATAGCCATCCTCTCCCGCACCACTCCATCGTCAACATATCTTATCAGACAGGACTGCTAAGAGGAATGCTTAAAGGGACAATTCAACGTCATAGCCATCCTCTCCAGCACCACTCCAACGTCAACATATCTTATCAGACAGGACTGCTAAGAGGAATGCTTAACGGGACAATTCAACGTCATAGCCATCCTCTCCAGCACCACTCCAACGTCAACATATCTTATCAGACAGGACTGCTAAGAGGAATGCTTAAAGGGACAGTTCAACGTCATAGCCATCCTCTCCCGCACCACTCCATCGTCAACATATCTTATCAGACAGGACTGCTAAGAGGAATGCTTAAAGGGACAATTCAACGTCATAGCCATCCTCTCCAGCACCACTCCATCGTCAACATGTCTTATCAGACATAACAGGACTGCTAAGAGGAATGCTTAAAGGGACAATTCAACATCATAGCCATCCTCTCCCGCACCACTCCATCGTCAACATATCTTATCAGACATAACAGGACTAAGCTTAAGGGAGGCACCACTCCATCGTCAACATATCTTATCAGACAGGACTGCTAAGAGGAATGCTTAAAGGGACAATTCAACGTCATAGCCATCCTCTCCAGCACCACTCCATCGTCAACATATCTTATCAGACAGGACTGCTAAGAGGAATGCTTAAAGGGACAATTCAACGTCATAGCCATCCTCTCCAGCACCACTCCATCATCAACATATCTTATCAGACATAACATGACTGCTAAGAGGAATGCTTAAAGGGACAGTTCAACATCATAGCCATCCTCTCCAGCACCACTCCATCGTCAACATATCTTATCAGACAGGACTGCTAAGAGGAATGCTTAAAGGGACAATTCAACGTCATAGCCATCCTCTCCCGCACCACTCCATCATCAACATATTTGAAAATGGCACGTTTCTATGTTTAGTAGCACTTGTTGGCTGAAGCTAGTCGTACCAAACGAGTGTGCTAGCATACTCTCTTAAAAACACCTTCACTTTAAAAATGATAAAAGAGCGGCGTTTGTCCATTTTGAGATGCCGTAGCCAGTATACACTTCCTCAAAATAGTCCGAATTAATCTAAGATAACTCAAGAAATCAGTTTTTTGCCGAAGTGATCTTAGTGATCTTACATCTAACTAAGATGTTTGGTGCTGTGTTTTTCAATGAAAAAATGTGCATGAAAACAAGTCGTCTTATGTTGAATGACAACAAAGACTTTATTGAAGAATCCCTACCGTTGACCAATCACCGACCAAGGGGTGGAAACGTCAGACACCGAACTTAGGCTTGCCTCCAGAAAAAAACTGTGTGTGCACGAACAGCTGAAAAAACCCTGACCGAAGTCCAAAACGAACCAAAATGTCACTAAATGTTGTTATAATACAGTATATGCACGAACTCTACCGAACTGTTTTGGCACCCTATTCCCTATATACTGCACTACTTTTGACCAGGGCCCTTAGGGTAGTGATCAAAAGTAGTGCACTATGTTTGGGAATAGGGTGCCATTTGGGACGTAACCTAAGTCAAGTCAAGTAAGTCATCTGTGTGTTGCCAAGCCAAGGCTTTAACCATCACGATCAGGTACGTTAGACAGACAACCCCACAGTGAGAATAACCACACAGGTCTGGTAGCTAATAGCTAGCTAAAACAGATCTGTGACAAGGACAACACAGTTAGCCCTCCATAAGCTTTGGATCAGAGGTTAGAATTATAACTGAAACCAGGAGTTTACGGTGGAAAGACAGCAGTGTACTAATCTGCGTCCCAAATGGAGCCCTAGTGGCCCTGGACAAAAGTAGTGCACTGAATAGGTGCACTCCAGTATTATCCAGAGCAGCTTGGAGGACCTACACTCCAGTATTACCCAGAACAGTTTGGAGGACCTACACTCCAGTATTATACAGAACAGTTTGGAGGACCTACACTCCAGTATTATCCAGAACAGTTTGGAGGATCTACACTCCAGTATTATCCAGAGCAGTTTGATCAGACCTACACTCCAGTATTATCCAGTGCAGTTTGGAGGACCTACACTCCAGTATTATCCAGAGCAGTTTGGAGGACCTACACTCCAGTATTATCCAGAACAGCTTGGAGGACCTACACTCCAGTATTATCCAGTGCAGTTTGGAGGACCTACACTCCAGTATTATCCAGAGCAGTTTGGAGGACCTACACTCCAGTATTATCCAGAACAGCTTGGAGGACCTACACTCCAGTATTATCCAGAGCAGTTTGGAGGACCTACACTCCAGTATTATCCAGAGCAGTTTGGAGGACCTACACTCCAGTATTATCCAGAGCAGTTTGGAGGACCTACACTCCAGTATTACCCAGAACAGCTTGGAGAACCTACACTCCAGTATTGCTGTATAACTATTCACGATGTACTATATACAGCACAGTTGGTGCTGTTTACTTAGTAAATGTTAATGAAGGAACTTAATACACGCCTTGGGATAGTAGCTAATGCGGATACTGTCACTTTTAAAGTTCCTCACTGAGAATACTGTGTGTTTTGACGCGATGCTATGCAACATGATCTGACTCCAACCTATTAGCCTACAGGTCTCTCCACTTTGTCTGAGTTGGACTGAGTGCAGAAACATATGTAAATGGGTTTCACGCTGAGCTCTAGCACTCTGTGAACAGCATTAGCCTTACAGCCGTAGGGCTACAGTACATACACAAGGCCTCCGCACCATCCTTTTAAAGAAGGAGAGCACAAAAGGGTCTTTGTGTACCCCCACCCTCCAACCCCTCCTCCCCCCAGGACTTACCTGAACATAGTCCACACTCCTCCCCAGGGCTTTGAAGGCTGTGTACATTACTTCCCTCTTGCCTCCCCACTTCTGCATGATGCAGACACATTTATTATTGAGCACAAGGCGCGAGATGGCCTGCAGGCTCTCAGCGTACATCTCGTCCGTCTCCTCAGATCCCCGGTGGTGGTAGTTATTTTTCCAGACGTACGTGGTGGCTTTATCCCACCCCATGATCTCCCGGAAGATCTCCATCATGTAGTTGTCGTCCTCGTTATTCCCGTCGATCACCATGATGACCTTGATGCCCGGGTAGGTCAACCTCTTGACCGATACCAAACACTTCCTCAGGTAGGCCGGGTCCTCCTGATAGGCTGCAATGCACAGGGCCAGTGATTTGGTGAGTTTGATGGGCGTCTCCATGGATCTCCTCATGTTCCGGTGTTCTAGGACAGCAAACAGGCTCTGGATGATAAGGTGGATGACCAGGATGGCCCCGTACAGCCCGAAGGACAAGTGGTTTCGTGCCGTGGTGAAAAACTGGTAGCCCATTATGTAGGCGGTAGAGATCCCCACGAGGAGCGAGACTCCAAACATTGTCGTCCCGAAAATTCTTAGGTAGGTGAGAGCTTTGTCACATTTCATCTGGAAAAGCAAACAAGAACAGAATCACTGTCAATGTCAAATGAGATGACAGTAGAGACATACAGTGGGATCAATAATGAGATGACAGTAGTGACACTGGGAGGACATTGATATGGTAATTACTAAATGAACACAGCTTCAGATATTAATTGGTCAACTTGTTAGAGATATACAGAAGACATAATGATGATAGTGATGATATATGTTCCTAATAATCACCATAATGATGATAATGATGATAAATGTACCTAATAATCATCATTACGATGCGTCACTGTAAAAGCTCTTCCCTAACTCTACACTGTCACCATAGCAACAGACTCCATGTTTCACAACAACAACAAAAAACGGGTTCAGATAGACTGTAAACAGACTCCTCCCATCTCTCTCTCCCTACATCCCCCTTCCCAAAATCCCCCTCTAAATGTCAGATGGTTCTCTATGGCCGATTGTTCCCAGTCTCTTTATTAATGCTGCATCCCATCTGCTGGGCAGACGTAAGAGTCGAGCGAGAGAGCGAGCACCACCCTCTGACATCATCTGTTTATATCTCCGTGGGAAGACAAGAGCAGGGAAATGTAAAACGCTGCCTCTCCACTAAAGACCCTTCTGTCACATTGAACAATATGGTGGTACATTTTATCAGTTGAGGCAGTAGGAGGGTGACACCTTTTGTTTAAGGCTTAGACATGTGATAGTTTAAGTGACACTTCAAGGTGTCTAATGCTGTTGAAAAGCAATAAACACTAATCACGACTTGTTTTATTTGAATGCCAGTTTTTAAAGACCCTAAAGACCCTTCTGTCACAGTGAAGCAGGTAGTGCATCTTGTTACTTTGTTTTAATTAAAGATCTTGGATCTATCATAAGTGACACTTTGATGTGTCCAATGCTGCCTGCATGGGTCTGTCCAGTAACACTAAAGACCCATCTGTCACAATGGAGAACAAAGTGGTACTTCTTGGTCAAGTAAAGGCTGAGGTCTTCTGGGTAGACTACATTAAAGGCTGAGGGCGTCTTGGTAGACTACATTAAAGGCTGAGATCGTCTTGGTAGACTACATTAAAGGCTGAGATCGTCTTGGTAGACTACATTAAAGGCTGAGATCGTCTTGGTAGACTACATTAAAGGCTGAGATCGTCTTGGTAGACTATATTAAAGGCTGAGGGCATCTTGGTAGACTACATTAAAGGCTGAGATCGTCTTGGTAGACTACATTAAAGGCTGAGATCGTCTTGGTAGACTACATTAAAGGCTGAGATCGTCTTGGTAGACTACATTAAAGGCTGAGATCGTCTTGGTAGACTACATTAAAGGCTGAGATCGTCTTGGTAGACTACATTAAAGGCTGAGATCGTCTTGGTAGACTACATTAAAGGCTGAGATCGTCTTGGTAGGTTACATTAAAGGCTGAGGTCGTCTTGGTAGACTACATTAAAGGCTGAGATCGTCTTGGTAGACTACATTAAAGGCTGAGGTCGTCTTGGTAGACTACATTAAAGGCTGAGATCGTCTTGGTAGACTACATTAAAGGCTGAGGGCGTCTTGGTAGACTACATTAAAGGCTGAGATCGTCTTGGTAGACTACATTAAAGGCTGAGATCGTCTTGGTAGACTACATTAAAGGCTGAGGGCGTCTTGGTAGACTATATTAAAGGCTGAGGTCGTCTTGGTAGACTACATTAAAGGCTGAGATCGTCTTGGTAGGTTACATTAAAGGCTGAGATCGTCTTGGTAGACTACATTAAAGGCTGAGATCGTCTTGGTAGGTTACATTAAAGGCTGAGGGCGTCTTGGTAGGTTACATTAAAGGCTGAGATCGTCTTGGTAGGTTACATTAAAGGCTGAGATCGTCTTGGTAGGTTACATTAAAGGCTGAGGTCGTCTTGGTAGACTACATTAAAGGCTGAGATCGTCTTGGTAGACTACATTAAAGGCTGAGTGCGTCTTGGTAGACTACATTAAAGGCTGAGATCGTCTTGGTAGACTACATTAAAGGCTGAGATCGTCTTGGTAGACTACATTAAAGGCTGAGATCGTCTTGGTAGACTACATTAAAGGCTGAGGTCGTCTTGGTAGACTACATTAAAGGCTGAGGTCGTCTTGGTAGGTTACATTAAAGGCTGAGGTCGTCTTAGTAGGCTACATTAAAGGCTGAGGTCGTCTTAGTAGGCTATATTAAAGGCTGAGATCGTCTTGGTAGACTACATTAAAGGCTGAGGTCGTCTTGGTAGACTATATTAAAGGCTGAGATCGTCTTGGTAGGTTACATTAAAGGCTGAGGGCGTCTTGGTAGACTACATTAAAGGCTGAGATCGTCTTGGTAGACTACATTAAAGGCTGAGATCGTCTTGGTAGACTACATTAAAGGCTGAGGTCGTCTTGGTAGACTACATTAAAGGCTGAGATCGTCTTGGTAGACTACATTAAAGGCTGAGGTCGTCTTGGTAGACTATATTAAAGGCTGAGATCGTCTTGGTAGGTTACATTAAAGGCTGAGGGCGTCTTGGTAGACTACATTAAAGGCTGAGATCGTCTTGGTAGACTACATTAAATGCTGAGGTCGTCTTGGTAGACTACATTAAAGGCTGAGATCGTCTTGGTAGACTACATTAAAGGCTGAGATCGTCTTGGTAGGTTACATTAAAGGCTGAGATCGTCTTGGTAGACTACATTAAAGGCTGAGATCGTCTTGGTAGGTTACATTAAAGGCTGAGATCGTCTTGGTAGACTACATTAAAGGCTGAGGGCATCTTGGTAGACTACATTAAAGGCTGAGGTCGTCTTGGTAGACTACATTAAAGGCTGAGATCGTCTTGGTAGACTACATTAAAGGCTGAGATCGTCTTGGTAGACTACATTAAAGGCTGAGGGCGTCTTGGTAGACTACATTAAAGGCTGAGATCGTCTTGGTAGACTACATTAAAGGCTGAGATCGTCTTGGTAGACTACATTAAAGACTGAGATCGTCTTGGTAGACTATATTAAAGGCTGAGTGCGTCTTGGTAGACTATATTAAAGGTTGAGGGCGTCTTGGTAGACTACATTAAAGGCTGAGGTCGTCTTGGTAGACTATATTAAAGGTTGAGGGCGTCTTGGTAGACTACATTAAAGGCTGAGGTCGTCTTGGTAGACTACATTAAAGGCTGAGATCGTCTTGGTAGACTACATTAAAGGCTGAGATCGTCTTGGTAGACTACATTAAAGGCTGAGATCGTCTTGGTAGACTACATTAAAGGCTGAGATCGTCTTGGTAGACTACATTAAAGGCTGAGATCGTCTTGGTAGACTACATTAAAGGCTGAGGTCGTCTTGGTAGACTACATTAAAGGCTGAGATCGTCTTGGTAGACTACATTAAAGGCTGAGATCGTCTTGGTAGACTACATTAAAGGCTGAGGTCGTCTTGGTAGACTACATTAAAGGCTGAGATCGTCTTGGTAGACTACATTAAAGGCTGAGATCGTCTTGGTAGACTACATTAAAGGCTGAGGTCGTCTTGGTAGACTACATTAAAGGCTGAGATCGTCTTGGTAGGTCGTCTTGGTAGGTTACATTAAAGGCTGAGGTCGTCTTGGTAGGTTACATTAAAGGCTGAGGTCGTCTTGGTAGGTTACATTAAAGGCTGAGTGCGTCTTGGTAGACTACATTAAAGGCTTATATGTAGTCTAAGTTGCAGTCCAAGTCTGTCTAAAAGCAAAGAACCCCTGCCATGTCTTGTTTGACTTGTGCTTGTAATTAGAGTTTTTAAATCAGCCGCCTCCTTGACTTGGATTAGGGACTGGAATGGGAACAGTGACATATAGAATGCTGCATGCATGGGTCTCTCTCCACGTGACCTAAAGCAGTAGGCGTAAAATAAACGCCTGAACTAGATCCCCCTACATACTGGTCTGAAACTAGATCCCCCTACATACTGGTCTGGAACTAGATCCACCTACATACTGGTCTGAAACTAGATCCTCTACATACTGGTCTGAAACTAGATCCCCCTACATACTGGTCTGAAACTAGATCCCCCTACATACTGGTCTGGAACTAGATTCCCTACATACTGGTCTGAAACTAGATCCTCTACATACTGGTCTGAAACTAGATCCTCTACATACTGGTCTGAAACTAGATCCCCCTACATACGGGTCTGAAACTAGATCCCCCTACATACTGGTTTGAAACTAGATCCCCTACATACTGGTCTGAAACTAAATCCTCTACATACTGGTCTGAAACTAAATCCTCTACATACTGGTCTGAAACTAGATCCCCTTACATACTGGTCTGGAACTAGATTCCCTACATACTGGTCTGAAACTAGATCCTCTACATACTGGTCTGAAACTAGATCCTCTACGTACTGGTCTGAAACTAGATCCCTGAAACTAGATCCTCTACATACTGGTCTGAAACTAGATCCCCCTACATACTGGTCTGAAACTAGATCCTCTACATACTGGTCTTAAAATAGATCCTCTACATACTGGTCTGAAACTAGATCCCCCTACATACTGGTCTGAAACTAGATCCTCTACATACTGGTCTGAAACTAGATCCCCCTACATACTGGTCTGAAACTAGATCCTCTGCATACTGGTCTGAAACTAAATCCCCTACATCCTGGTCTTGACAAGAAGGAAATAAATTGTCGGGGGAGGTTCTCTTCTGCACTGTTCAACCAATCCAGTAAATGTAGAGGATGAGTTAAGATGGAGTGTCTCCTTGTTAACATCCAAAAGTGGAAGACACGTGAAGTCACAGGCTCTCTTTCCATTTCCCCTGAAAACTGGAACATTCGGTTGTTGGGGACTCAGCAGAGGCTACTCTCCATGAAAAACCTCTCTATCTGTCACAGTGAAGAAGAAGCTGGTACATCGTGGTTAAAGTCTTGGATATGTGATTGCATAAGTGACACTTTGAAGTGTTTCGGTGCTGTTGTGAAGCAAAGAAACCCTGATACGCCTTGTGTCTAGACCGTAGTTTGGTTTCTTTTTGTTAAATCAGCCACCTCTTTGGCATCGAATAAGGCCTGGATCACTTGATACAGGATGAAAAGTGGATGTAATCAGTGTGTGAGGCGAGCTGAGTGCTGAACTGGCATGTTTCTGGACTTTTAAGCGTCATCACATTTACAAGACCTCTGACTCCATTCCCCTCCATATGGTCCATAAGTCCCCACCCCTTGGCCAACTGGTTAACCTAACGCATTGGTGTTACCGTCTGTAGTGTTAAACCAGTACAAAGAGTGTCCAAACCCTAAAATCTTTATTTTCAAGTCTCACTGTTGTAGGCTACACTTTGTGTGAACTGTGAACCTAAACCCCCTCATTCAGATGGTGCTAAAAAAGCCTAGATAACTGAACCCTGCGGGCCAGATGCAGAAGGATTAACCACTAATGTGTGTGTGAAGTGACGTTTTGCCTGCCCCCCCCTCCCTCCTCCTCCTCCCCTTAACCCCCTTGTACCTCCGGACCCTATGTAGATCTAAACCCTAGTTTGATGTTGGTAATGATGTGTTGTTGTTGATGGGGGCCGGGGGGGGGGGGGGGGGGGGTGCTCATTTTGGAAGTGGGCTGCTCATTTGACGGCTACTTGGAGCAGGCCTTTGCCGAGAAGCTGCTTAAGCACCAGTCCCTCGTGGCACGCTTGGACAGCCTCGGGTGGAGCCTCCAGATTGTGGGCCTGACGAAAACTAGGACAAAGAAATTGGCTAGGTACTGTTCTGTTTCAGCTGTCGTGGACTGTTTGGAGAAGGAGGTGCTTTCTGTACCCTTGAGTGCCATGTGTACAGGGACCTTTGAAATGTTTGAACTGAAATAAAATGTACTTGGTGGATGTAAATAAAGTATTTCAAATGTGTGTGTGTGCACGTGTGTGTGTGTGTGTGCACGTGTGTGTGCACGTGTGCGACATTGAGGGTGTCATCAACGTATTGAGATGATGTCACCTCACAGTTGCACAAGGCCCTGTGTGTGTTGTCCCTGGGCTGTTTGCCGGTGGGTTAGCTTGAACACTTGCAGACTGACAATACGTCCCAAATGGCACCCTGTATAGTGCACTACTTTTGACCAGAGCCATATGGGCCCTTGTTTAATATTAATGCACTATATAGGGAATAGTGCGCCATTTGCAACGCGGACTGACTGACGCACTGTGTTGGCTGGGTCTGGGGCTGGGGCTGGGTCTGGGCCTGGGTCTGGGCGGGACACTCCCTTTGCCTGAGATAACACCGCCAATGATCTCAATTGATAGTGAGTAAGGCTGAGTAAGTGATGGGGGATGTTGGAGAGTGAAGGCTGAGTTAGTGAAGGGGGATGTTGGAGAGTGAAGGCTGAGTTAGTGATGGAGGATGTTGGAGAGTGAAGGCTGAGTTAGTGATGGAGGATGTTGGAGTGTGAAGGCTGAGTTAGTGATGGAGGATGTTAGAGAGTGAAGGCTGAGTTAGTGATGGGGGATGTTGGAGAGTGAAGGCTGAGTTAGTGATGGAGGATGTTGGAGAGTGAAGGCTGAGTTAGTGAAGGGGGATGTTGGAGAGTGAAGGCTGAGTTAGTGATGGAGGATGTTGGAGAGTGAAGGCTGAGTTAGTGATGGAGGATGTTGGAGAATGAAGGCTGAGTTAGTGAAGGTGGATGTTGGAGAGTGAAGGCTGAGTTAGTGATGGAGGATGTTGGAGAGTGAAGGCTGAGTTAGTGAAGGGGGATGTTGGAGAGTGAAGGCTGAGTTAGTGATGGAGGATGTTGGAGAATGAAGGCTGAGTTAGTGATGGAGGATGTTGGAGAGTGAAGGCTGAGTTAGTGATGGAGGATGTTGGAGAGTGAAGGCTGAGTTAGTGAAGGGGGATGTTGGAGAGTGAAGGCTGAGTTAGTGAAGGTGGATGTTGGAGAGTGAAGGCTGAGTTAGTGATGGAGGATGTTGGAGAATGAAGGCTGAGTTAGTGAAGGTGGATGTTGGAGAGTGAAGGCTGAGTTAGTGATGGAGGATGTTGGAGAGTGAAGGCTGAGTTAGTGAAGGGGGATGTTGGAGAGTGAAGGCTGAGTTAGTGAAGGTGGATGTTGGAGAGTGAAGGCTGAGTTAGTGATGGAGGATGTTGGAGAATGAAGGCTGAGTTAGTGATGGAGGATGTTGGAGAGTGAAGGCTGAGTTAGTGATGGAGGATGTTGGAGAGTGAAGGCTGAGTTAGTGAAGGGGGATGTTGGAGAGTGAAGGCTGAGTTAGTGAAGGTGGATGTTGGAGAGTGGAAGTAACCAATAAAAACCTTGTGGCTGCAGCCAACTGCAAATCTAACACGTCATGTTGTACCGTGCTATAACTACAGTTGAGGTAGCGTGAGAGAGAGTGTGAGAGAGTGTGTGTGTGTGTGTGTGTGTGTGTGTGTGTGTGTGTGTGTGTGTGTGTGTGTGTGTGTGTGTGCGTCAGCTACCATGTCGGCATGTAAAGACTTCATATTTACACCTGTTGTCTGACTACATGTCTGAGAATCCAACATGAAGACCATTAGTTTGATTCTGCTGGAGCTGGCCCTGTTCCAGGAGGGGTATAAAGGCTAGGCGGACACAGGGAGGGGTTCCTGTGCTGAGCTGGATAGACTCAACGGAGAGTTGAAAACCTAAACTCTAAGGCTTTTACAGTTTAGATGAAATACAACACTGCGGCCAGAGCAGAGCTGAGCATTAGCTGAAACTGGGCCAAGAGGACTTGAAGTCTGTTCTGTGCAACAACTGAAATATAATCGTGGCAATGACTGGAGTCAATGGACTTTACAGCTCTAAAATGTACCTGCTGTAAAAACACTTATTAATGTAGTGGTCTACCGCCGTGGAGGTGCAGTTCACACCTGGTCAGTGACACCAAATCCCCTGTATAGTGCACTACTTTTTTACCAGAGCCCTGTAGGCCACAGCTGTATGAAGTGCACTAGATTGGGAATAGGGTGCCATTTGGGACACAAGCATGCCCACACTTGATATAACTTTAATAACCCTTGTCTTGGTAACACTTGTCTTGCTAACAGTTGTCTTGGTAATAGTTGTCTTGGTAACACTTGTCTTTCTAACAGTTGACTTGGTAACAGTTATCTTGCAAACCATTGTCTTGCTAAGCATTGTCTTGCTAACACTTGTCTTCGTAACACTTGTCTTGCTAAAAGTTGTCTTGCTAACAATTGTCTTGCTAAAAGTTGTCTTGCTAACAGTTGTCTTGCTAAACGCTGTCTTGCTAACACGTGTCTTGCTAACACTTGTCTTGGTAACAGTTGTCTTGCTAATACTTGTCTTGCTAACAGCTGTCTTGCTAACACTTGTCTTGCTAACATCTGTCTTGCTAACACTTGTCTTGCTAACATCTGTCTTGCTAACACTTGTCTTGCTAACAGCTGTCTTGCTAACACTTGTCTTGCTAACAGCTGTCTTGTTAACACTTGTCTTGCTAACACTTGTCTTGCTAACAGCTGTCTTGCTAACACTTGTCTTGCTAACAGCTGTCTTGCTAATACTTGTCTTGCTAACACTTGTCTTGCTAACAGCTGTCTTGCTAACACTTGTCTTGCTAACACTTGTCTTGATAACAGGTGTCTTGGTAACAGTTGCCTTGCTAACAGTATGTGTAGAAGGAGGATGAAAGGATAGAAGAGGGTTGTTGAATGAAAAAACAAGACATTGAATTGACATTCTCAGGTGTATGGTGAGGTGGAACTTCATGTGTGGATTAATCAATCAATCAATCAATCAATCAATCAATCAAATGGTGTACCATCGCCATGAATACATGGCTTCAATGGCACTTACACCTTACAGCATGTGCAGAAAGGGGAAATATATCTGGATAGAAGGGAATTGTTGAAGGAAAAAATCAGTTGGTGTCCTGTATTTAATAAATGTTAAAGTGATGTCCTTGTGTTGCTGGATGGGATTTAGCATAGCACTTACAGACTGCATGCTGAAGTGGAACCTCATGTGTAGTCATGAAGACCAGTAAAGTTAGATCCCCATTCCATTATCTATAGTTTCATAACGCATTTGTGTTACATGCTAATACAGTAACGGTACTATATTACAGTACTGTAGTTCAAGACGACAGAGATTCCACTTCATGTCTGAGAGGCACAGCTGCAGTGAAATGAAGACGACCCTCAATACTGCCATTATAAATGTCAGGAAACACATGCCTCATGACGACTATTCTATAGCAGATTAAAAGACAGGAGCGCATGGAATGACCAGGGATCCTTGTACAAGATGTTAATTATATATACAGCACTGTACTATCTCAAAGCTTGCTTCTGTAGTTAGTAACTTGTAGTTCTTGCTTGCTTCTGTAGTTAGTAACTTGTAGTTCTTGCTTGCTTCTGAAGTTAGCTACTTGTAGTTCTTGCTTGCTTCTATAGTTAGCTACTTGTAGTTCTTGCTTGCTTCTGAAGTTAGCTACTTGTAGTTCTTGCTTGCTTCTATAGTTAGCTACTTGTAGTTCTTGCTTGCTTCTGAAGTTAGCTACTTGTAGTTCTTGCTTGCTTCTATAGTTAGCTACTTGTAGTTCTTGCTTGCTTCTATAGTTAGCTACTTGTAGTTCTTGCTAGGCTTACTTCTGTAGTTAGCTACTTGTAGTTCTATCTAGGCTTGCTACTGTAGTTAGTTCAGATCAAACCTTCTCTTGAACTGGACTTATAAGCAAACTCAATGAACAAAAGTCACTGAGGTTCTGAGGTTCGGAAACGTGATTAAGAGACAACTAGTAATGTGTCAAAAGGGTGTGTGTGTGTGTGTGGTTGTGTGAAGTGACGTCCCCCGTCCCCCCCTCCTCCCCTTAACCATCTTGTAGTTCCGGAACCCTATGTAGATGTACAGCCTTTCCCTGTGGCTGCAGTATTCTCCCTGGTGGGGGAATCATGTTGTCATTAAGTGTTCCATCATTAAATGGAACACCCTACTCCTATTCCTCTCCTGATTGGAATCAGCTGTAGTAGTTACCATACAGCACAGAGTCTTCCCTCATACAACTCCCTCTGTCTTTCTGGATGGGTTGAACCTCAGGAAGAGGAGGAGACTGTGTGTGATGTTGAACTTGGGCGGTGGTGGCGCCTTGCCATCCTTGGCTCCTGGATGCTTTCCTGATTCAGCTAGCTCTCTGACTCATCCATCACATCTCTCTGTCCCTCCCTCCTTCCTGTCTGGTCCGGTCAGTGATCCTCCACCACTACTACTTATTGTTGCTCCAGCTCTCTGACTTTCTCCTACTCACCTCCTCTTTATGCTTCCCTCCTTCCCTCGCTCCTAGCTTCCCTCGCTCCTAGCTTCCCTCCATCCCAGCTTCCCTCCATCCCAGCTTTCCTCCCTCCCAGCTTCCCTGCTTTCCTCCCTCCCAGCTTCCCTGCTTCCTTCCCTCCCTCCCTCCCATCTTCCTTCCTTCCCTGCTTCCCTCCCTTCCATCTTCCTTCCTTCCCTGCCTCCCAGCTTTCCTCCCTCCCAGCTTCCCTGCTTTCCTCCCTCCCAGCTTCCCTGCTTCCCTCCCTCCCATCTTCCTTCCTTCCCTGCCTCCCAGCTTTCCCGCTTCCCTGCCTACCTGCTTCCCAGCCTGCAGTGTTTAAGCATGGCTGGAAAGGCCCTGACTGGGAGCACTAATACGGAACAGGCGTGGAATGCTTCCTGTGTAAATACACTAACTAACTCATTAGTGGATAGTCCTACAGAACTCTTCCTCTGTAAATACACAAACCACCTCATTGGTGGATAGTCCTACAGAACTCTTCCTCTGTAAATACACAAACAACCTCATTGAACTCTTCCTCTGTAAATACACAAACCACCTCATTGGTGGATAGTCCTACAGAACTCTTCCTCTGTAAATACACAAACCACCTCATTGGTGGATAGTCCTACAGAAGTCTTCCTCTGTAAATACACAAACCACCTCATTGGTGGATAGTCCTACAGAACTCTTCCTCTGTAAATACACTAACTAACTCATTGGTGGATAGTCCTAAAGAGCTCTTCCTCTGTAAATACACAAACAACCTCATTGGTGGATAGTCCTAAAGAGCTCTTCCTCTGTAAATACACAAACAACCTCATTGGTAGATATAACCCTCAGAGATCTTGATTGCATACTGTATATAGTGTAGGTGGGATTAGATAGGAAGAGTACGCCTACTAGAAATGGGATAAATGGTAGTCTGAAATGCAGACATAAACAATGCATTAGTTTGTGTGTGTTGCCATCTCTCTGTGTAAGTTGTTGAGCAATGGCCCACACGTAGACACAGGCATGCTGAGTCATGACTTTCCTCATAGTAAGGAAGAGTAAGTAACCTTGTCCGAGCCAGAACGGACAAACGACTTTCCTCACAGGCAGCGGGCTTATTGTGACAAAGTTATTGTTAAACTATAAATGTGTACTGGTCCGGTAGATCAGGGATTCCCCAACTTGGTCATGGAGCCCCCCTTGGGTGCACTTTTAGTCTTTTCCCCCAACCACCCCAATCAAAGGGGGGGGGGGGGCAAAAACGCACCCGGGGGAGGGGGTGACTGAGTTTGTGAAACCTTGCGGTAGATGACAGTAGTCTTAACTAGATGACTGGATGTTTCAGTTTTAAGACAGTATTGCCATTGTGACATTCTATGTGGTCATGTTCAACCATTTAATAACAATGTCATAACTGTGGCTGAGAAAGTAGATAAACGCTGGTTATCTGACCTATGATGCCTGCCATCTGTCATAACAATGTTGACAATATAGTGACATATATTGAAAGGGAAGTCGGTTTATGTCGTGGCTGTGTTAAACCTAGAATTCTTAGTTGCTACATTCATTTTTGGACGTATTGATTCATTAATTTAAAAAACAGAGGTGGGTGACTGCTTTGTTATTGTTTCAACTGAGGATTCCAGCTTTAAGCATCTCCATATATGTTGAGTTGAGGACTCCCACGTCTCAACAGGAGTCTTCATGCGGTTATAATGAATGACAGCATGTACCCTTGCAGTCATGTGGTTTTGTTTTCACACAGTTTAAAGCATGTATTTGATCATTTACAGTCATATCCCACTGGGCACACACTGGTTGAAACAACATTGTTTCCACGTCATTTTAATTAAATTATGTTGAACCAACGTGGAATTAAATTACGTTGGACTAGCGTGGAATAGACGTTGAATTGACATCTGTGCCCAGTGGGATATTTTACTTTCAGAAATTAAAATAGTCTACTGTATACTGTAGGTGTACATCTTTGAATAAAAATATATCATCCCTACACAACACATGAGATATGATTATCTCCATAATGTATAGGCTTATCATAAATAAACTGCTATGGAATCAAGTCAACTCAACACCACAAGCTAAATAAACTGCTGTGGAATCAAGTCAACTCAACACCACGAGCTAAATAAACTGCTATGTAATCAAGTCAACTCAACACCACGAGCTAAATAAACTGCTATGGAATCAAGTCAACTCAACACCACAAGCTAAATAAACTGCTATGGAATCAAGTCAACTCAACACCACGAGCTAAATAAACTGCTGTGGAATCAAGTCAACTCAACACCACGAGCTAAATAAACTGCTGTGGAATCAAGTCAACTCAACACCACGAGCTAAATAAACTGCTATGTAATCAAGTCAACTCAACACCACGAGCTAAATAAACTGCTGTGTAATCAAGTCAACTCAACACCACGAGCTAAATAAACTGCTATGGAATCAAGTCAACTCAAAACCACAAGCTAAATAAACTGCTATGGAATCAAGTCAACTCAACACCACGAGCTAAATAAACTGCTGTGTAATCAAGTCAACTCAAAACCACGAGCTAAATAAACTGCTGTGGAATCAAGTCAACTCAACACCACGAGCTAAATAAACTGCTGTGGAATCAAGTCAACTCAACACCACGAGCTAAATAAACTGCTATGGAATCAAGTCAACTCAACACCACGAGCTAAATAAACTGCTGTGGAATCAAGTCAACTCAACACCACGAGCTAAATAAACTGCTGTGGAATCAAGTCAACTCAACACCACAAGCTAAATAAACTGCTATGGAATCAAGTCAACTCAACACCACGAGCTAAATAAACTGCTATGGAATCAAGTCAACTCAACACCACGAGCTAAATAAACTGCTATGGAATCAAGTCAACTCAACACCACGAGCTAAATAAACTGCTGGAATCAAGTCAACTCAACACCACGAGCTAAATAAACTGCTATGGAATCAAGTCAACTCAACACCACGAGCTAAATAAACTGCTAAATCAAGTCAACTCAACACCACGCTATATAAACTGCTAATCAAGTCAACTCAAAACCACTAAACTGCTATGGAATGAATGGTGGGCTGCTATTTATGTGTTTCGAACACCGCGCGCATTCACGCTGAGGGTCTATAAAACGCCTGAGCGGGAAAGGGAGGAAGTTCGAAGATTGTTGTGTCCTTGAATAAGGAGGGAACTTCACCCTAATTGGCTCCAGTACTACTGTGGCTGCGCGTGTAAAACACAATATTTCACTGTGTATATGACAATAAATACAAAATAAATAAAATACTGTATCCATGGAAAAACCGACATTTCGAACCGACTGAGCGTGCTCTGGAAGGAAACCCAATAGCTGCCTTGTCATTGGCTCAAGCACCCCTGCGATTCGAATGACGTATGAGGCTGTGACGTCGACATATGTTTTATTCTAACGGTGCAATAAATGATTTGGACAGTGATTATGTCCATCCTCGATGGAGTACCGTGTGAATCCAGTTTACGTTATGGTGTACATTTGTTTTATCCCCGTAGGCAGCAGGGAATAATAATAAAGAACTACGTTGTTTCGACTTTATAGTTCCACTATTTCATTTATCCACCGCATATTGGCTGAGATTAATGCAATACTAATGTCTATAAAAATTAAAAAAAAGTCGTAACCAAACCACACATCAACATGTCTACAGGACTGTTCTGTATGGGGTATATCCTACCATATCCCAAACATATGCCATAGTACTTTAATATAACAAACACTAAATACTTTCCACACCCTGACAGATACAGCATCACGATTCATTGATGTGGATTAAACCATGACTTGGCAACCACCGGACAATCATGACATGTCAATGAACTTCAGTTGCCAAGTTTCATCCAAAGCTCCATTCATTGAATTCAAATTATTCTAAATAAAAATGTCAAACAAAATGAAAATGTATGTTCTCATAATGAAATAAAAACAGCTAGTTAGTTGATAACAAAGTTGTCAAAGTGAATAATATTGCTGTGATGGGCATACCTTGAAGTAGCTGTGTGTGGCTGTGCCGTTTCTTTCAATGGATGCAGTCAGCATAGGCTCGGTTAGCAGCGTTCAACTTGGAGAAAACTTCTCAGCAACGTATCTTCTTCTTGAGTCACCTTTGCAGAAACACTCATGAAGCTTCTTAAAATGTCTCTTCATAAAGAAAAAAGTTTGTGCAATTTTCCAAGTCTCCTTGCTGTGAACGGTTGAAAACATTCATTCAAGTATTGTATTTGTTCTTCTTCTTTTAACTTCTCTCTTTGCATACATTAATTATATCATGTATACATTTTAAATGTATACAAATCATCTTGTTAGTCAACTTTGGCACAAGTGTAATATATACAACGAATAAAAGAAATAAACAAAAAAAATAAAAAATGTGTCATTCAACAGTAGTCAATGTTGGTGAGAAGAGCTGTAGGTAATACAGGTTAAAGTCATGAACTGCCCAACCGCGCTACTTTTACTACTTCTTCAGCGTCTAATTCCTTCCAGACGTCCTGGGTTTATGCTTCCTGCACGTAGCTCCTTACATTTCAAAAGACTCTTAACCAGGGAGAGTTTTTGGACTTGTTTTAATAAGGGGGGAAGGTTTGGGGATGAGGAGGAGCAACATATTGAGGAGAGAAGAGAGAGAGAAAAAAAAGTTGATGCCCACAAGTAAGTACCCCATTCAAACTTCTAAGACGTGGACCCCGGGATGGAGACGTGCCTTAGGCGAATTAACCTGAATGTTCTTGGGGGAATACATGCAGAGAGATTGCATTCGATTTTGAATATGCTTTCGAAATCTGCAAATAGTTTCTTTGCTACTTTGAATGAGGGTTTTCCATGACAAATGTCAGAGTATAGCCTACAGATAAAACACATAATCCTTTAGCAAAACAAAACAAAAAAACACTGCATTTAGTCGTTGTTATACTAGCTCGAAATAATCACTATTATTCTTGCAATATAACTTGTAATATTTTCCTGCTATCTTTTCTGTGCCCGTAAAGACCGTAATTATCCACCTGGTATTTGTCTGCCATCCATCAGTAGGAGCGCAGTACAAGCATTGGCCAGCAGGGAGCGCCATATAATTCTAAACCCAGTACTAGAGCCCTTGCCATGGAATAGTCTACTGCGGAGTCATGTAATAAGATCTAAATATATGACTCTGGTCTACTGTAGATGCACAGTCATTGGACAAGGCACATTCCTCTACCTTGTGATGGAATTTAAATAGGTGTAAAAATGACAATATCAGTTATTCTAAAAGCTAATCAAATGGCTAGCCACAGTTTTTGCATTGCCCCCCCCCCCCCCCCCCCTTTACGCTGCTGCTATTCTCAGTTTATTATCTATGCATAGTCACCTTAACTCTACCTACATGTACATATTACCTCAATTACCTTGACTAACCGGAGCCCCCGCACATTGACTCCGTACCGGTATCCCCTGTATATAGCCTCGCTATTGTTATTTTACTGCTGCTCTATAATGATTTGTTACTTTTAATTCTTAATTTTTTAATTATCTATTTTTTTACCTAACATGTATTTTTCTTAAAACTGCAATGTTGGTTAAGGGCTTGTAAGTAAGCATTTCACTGTAAGGTCAACCAACACCTGTTGTATTCGGCGCATGTGACAAATACTATTTGATGTGATTCATTAGCTCATGTTTTCAACAGAGAAAAAGTGGTTTCCATCTACCGTCCCAAGAGCTTTGTATGTTATCATTATTGAATGTGACAGAAATTCCTAATTAAAAGTCACTTGGCTGAAATTCCAAACATAATATATAAGATGAAAATAATATTGGTCGCTCACATTTCTTATTATTATAATCCCTGAGTTGAACACGAACAGTTGGATCGAATGACATGTCATTGAAATACCCCATACAGCTGTGTGTGTTTATTTGTTCTGTATAAAACATATTCCTGTCAAGCTCAAATGACTTTCTCTGCCAGGGAGGGACATTGTCATGGCCTGTTTGACAGAGGGCCAAATATGAGTACCCTTATTTCTCCTGTCTATGTTGCCCAGCCACTATATTGATTTAAACAAGGATACCCAATTACTTTTACCTTCCCCATGCACACGAATACACACACAAACACACACACAATCGTTCCCCATCAGTGCTGCAGTCAGAACGACCACCTTGGATGGAGAGAGACAGAGCGAGAGAGAGACAGAGAGACAGAGAGACACAGAGACCGAGAGAGACACAGAGACAGAGAGAGAGACACAGAAAGACAGAGAGACAGAGAGCCAGAGAAGGAGACAGAGAGAGACGAGAGAGAGACAGAGAGAGACAGAGAGACAGAGAGACAGAGAGCCAGAGAGGGAGACAGAGAGAGACAGAGAGAGAGACAGAGAGAGACAGAGAGAGAGACAGAGAGAGAGACAGAGACACAGAGAGAGACAGAGAGAGAGACAGACAGAGAGCCAGAGAGAGAGACAGAGAGAGAGACAGAGAGAGACAGAGAGCCAGAGAGAGAGAGAGACAGAGAGAGAGAGAGCGACAGAGAGAGAGACAGAGACACAGAGACAGAGAGAGCCAGAGAGAGAGACAGAGAACATGAAGGGTTCTATGCTATTCCATCAGCCCAGAGAGGTGCTGAGGAGTGATGAATTCAGGCATTCACTGGTTTTCTTAGGATACGTCCCAAATGGCACACTATTCCCTATACAGTTCACTACTTTTGATCAGAGCCCTATGGGATTCCCTATGGGCTATGGTCAAAAGTAGTTCACTAAATAGGTAATAGAGTGTCATTTGGAACTTTAGCTCTCCCTGACTTTGATGAACAGCAACCATATGTTTCCCAACTGAGGATGCCCAGAGCAGAAGCAATGGCAGCAGGCTAGGACACAAACCATGTATTGTTTTAAGGCCTAGTCAGTCTCGCCAACCAAGCACCAATCTAAACATCACGTTGGTTTCCTCGCTAGTGATAAAACAATTATGACATCACATTAAATGTCTCTTTCCTTCCAAACAGTAGACTGTTGAGGTGTATACTTTTGGTACTGTTCCATTGGTTAATTTGGTTCCAAATTGGTTAAAGGTGAAAAAAAAGGCTTCTTGACAGCTTCTACCCCCAAACCATGAGACTCTTCAACAATTAATCAAATGGCTACCCGGACTATTTACATTGTCCCCAACCCCAACCCTCATTTTGACACTGCTGCTACTCTCTGTTCATTATCCATGCGTAGTTACTTTACCTGCATGTCCATAATGAAGAAAGGGAAGGGGGATACCTAGTCAGTTGTCCAACTGAATGTATTCAACTGTAATGCATCTTTCATTTTGAATTTGTCAATCAAGTGCCTCTTAAGTATTTGAAAGTATATGACATTTGTTTTGAAAATATCTAAACTGACGCAGGTGAAGGCCGTCAGGATTGACTCTTCTACTAGAAACAGTGGCACCTTTAGAGGACCGCTGTCTTTTAGTGTGTTGATTGTGTAAGACGTGAGACGGATTATAAGAGGATGTTGTCATGGTTTAATGTGATAGGCAGGCAGACCATGTTCCCTTTCCTCAGATGAGTCAGGTGATTTTTAATCCATGTTGTCAGACTAAGCCTACAGGGCGTCATGTGACAGGGCCCGTAACTGTTGCTAACAACACTCTGTTGACCAACCAGGAATCAAACCCTGGTATCCAGGATGAATGTGTCGGCTCGTCACGCTAAAGCCTAGGCATTAGCATGGAGAATTGAGGCTTTGATTTGTTCTCTTCTCTCCAGGCCCCTCTAAAGTAATGCAGTGATCTTCAGGCTACCTAAAAAGGCTACCTAAGTATGATTCTCAACCAGAGACAACTAACGACACCTGCCTCTGATTGAGAACCATACTAGGCCGAACACAGAAACTAACATAGAAAAACAAACATAGACTGCCCACCCCAACTCACGCCCTGACCATACTAAAACAAAGACAAAACAAAGGAACTAAGGTCAGAACGTGACAAGGCCCCTCTACAGTAATGCAGTGATCTTCAGGCCCCTCTAAAGTAGTGCAGTGATCTCCAGGCCCCTCTAAAATAGTGCAGTGATCTTCAGGCCCCTCTAAAGTAGTGCAGTGATCTCCAGGCCCCTCTAAAATAGTGCAGTGATCTTCAGGCCCCTCTAAAGTAATGCAGTGGTCTTCAGGCCCCTCTAAAGTAGTGCAGTGATCTCCAGGCCCCTCTAAAGTAATGCAGTGATCTCCAGGACCCTCTAAAGTAGTGCAGTGATCTCCAGGCCCCTCTAAAGTAATGCAGTGGTCTCCAGGTCCCTCTAAAATAGTGCAGTGGTCTTCAGGCCCCTCTAAAGTAATGCAGTGATCTTCAGGCCCCTCTAAAGTAGTGCAGTGATCTCCAGGCCCCTCTAAAGTAGTGCAGTGATCTCCAGGCCCCTCTAAAGTAGTGCAGTGATCTCCAGGCCCCTCTAAAGTAATGCAGTGATCTCCAGGCCCCTCTAAAGTAATGCAGTGATCTCCAGGCCCCTCTAAAGTAGTGCAGTGATCTCCAGGCCCCTCTAAAATAGTGCAGTGATCTTCAGGCCCCTCTAAAGTAATGCAGTGGTCTTCAGGCCCCTCTAAAGTAGTGCAGTGATCTCCAGGCCCCTCTAAAGTAATGCAGTGATCTCCAGGACCCTCTAAAGTAGTGCAGTGATCTCCAGGCCCCTCTAAAGTAATGCAGTGGTCTCCAGGTCCCTCTAAAATAGTTCAGTGGTCTTCAGGCCCCTCTAAAGTAATGCAGTGATCTTCAGGCCCCTCTAAAGTAGTGCAGTGATCTCCAGGCCCCTCTAAAGTAGTGCAGTGATCTCCAGGCCCCTCTAAAGTAGTGCAGTGATCTCCAGGCCCCTCTAAAGTAATGCAGTGGTCTCCAGGACGCTCTAAAGTAATGCAGTGGTCTCCAGGCCCCTCTAAAGTAATGCAGTGATCTCCAGGCCCCTCTAAAGTAGTGCAGTGATCTCCAGGCCCCTCTAAAGTAATGCAGTGGTCTCCAGGACGCTCTAAAGTAATGCAGTGGTCTCCAGGCCCCTCTAAAGTAATGCAGTGATCTCCAGGCCCCTCTAAAGTAATGCAGTGATCTCCAGGCCCCTCTAAAGTAATGCAGTGATATCCAGGACGCTCTAAAGTAATGCAGTGATCTCCAGGCCCCTCTAAAGTAATGCAGTGGTCTCCAGACCCCTCTAAAGTAATGCAGTGGTCTCCAGGCCCCTCTAAAGTAATGCAGTGATCTCCAGGACGCTCTAAAGTAATGCAGCCCTTCTAAGGTAATGCATTGATTTTTTGTTTATTTATTTATTTTTATTATAGTAAAAAAGTCTCTTCTCACCAAAACACAATCAGTCAGAGACTCCTAAGGTAAACATTACTCCCTCTCATTAACATACAGTAAATACATAGAGTTAAATCAATAACACTCCATTATACTATAGGACAACATCATCACATATTGTCATGCCTCCTCCCACTCTCCCTCTCTGGCACTCGAGGGCGCCAGGCTGCCCTTCACTATCTGTCACCATTATGATGCACATCAGCGCTCATTGGACTCACCCTTGGGCCCCCTCACCTTGTTGATTGACCCGTCTATATCTGTCTGTTTCTCCGTTGGTTCCCCATGTCAGCATTCATGTTGTTATGTTTTCCCTTGTCCAGACACTGTCTGTGTTCTGTTCCTGTCCGTGTTCTGTTCCTGTCCGCGTTTTGTTCCTGTCCGGGTTCTGTTCCTGTCCGTGTTTTGTTCCTGTCCGGGTTCTGTTCCTGTCCGTGTTCTGTTCCTGTCCGTGTTCTGTTTCTGTCCGTGTTCTGTTCCTGTCCGCGTTTTGTTCCTGTCCGCGTTCTGTTCCTGTCCGCGTTCTGTTCCTGTCCGTGTTCTGTTCCTGTCCGTGTTCTGTTCCTGTCCGTGTTCTGTTCCTGTCCGTGTTCTGTTCCTGTCTGTGTTTTCATTAAGTATTCACTCATTGTACTTGCTTCTCGTCTCCAGTGTCTGTCCTTGCACATACTGTACATTACCAATATATACACTTATTTAACCTTTATTTATAGGCTTCAAAATAATCTCAATTCAGACCAGGGTCTCTTTTTCAATGCTGTCCAGTATTACAACTATCAACAATCCAAACAGATTAAACAGAAACAAACTACAGACTTAAATGTTAATGAATGGTAGAGAAAGCCGTACTCATACAGTTAACACATAATGAATGTACTCATACAGTTAACACATAATGAATGGTAAAGAAAGCCGTACTCATACAGTTAACACATAATGAATGTACTCATACAGTTAACACATAATGAATGTACTCATACAGTTAACACATAATGAATGTACTCATACAGTTAACACATAATGAATGTACTCATACAGTTAACACATAATGAATGTACTCATACAGTTAACACATAATGTCCCTTTCTTGTATTGCCATTTGTCCTAATGAACATTGAGAGCCAAACTCCTTATCCCATTGGATAAGCATATCATTTGTTTAAAGCACGAGCCTGCTGAAAAGAGCACAATTGAGAGTAATAACATGTCTTGATATTTAGCTTCCCCGGGTCCTGTTGCTAAGAAGATGCTGTGGTTTAGGGATTATTTAGACAGGTTTCACTGAATCAGCCCCTTCCAATGTCTTGTAGGATTACTACTATACTGTATCGCCCCAAACCCGGAGACAGTGGGAGTAGATCGTGAGTAATGGGTACTAATGCCCTTTGAACTCTTTAAGGAAAGCACCTTGCAATGCTTTGAGGTGGCCTGGCCGGTTGCTCACCATCACATTTTCCACGATGATATCCCTGGCTAGCTCCTCTCCTCCTCCACTAGAGTCACGTTCTGGTCAGGGGCTTCCTTTCAACTATAATCACTCTTTTCACTGAGACTCCATTATCGCTGACTAATCAGAGACGTGGGAGAGCTGCATGCAGCTCTCTGCAGAGAGAATGGATCCATTGACTAAAGGGCAGTTAGTTACTGTAAGACGTTGTGCTGTTGAGTTGAGTGTTTGACTGTTTTTGCGTGTCTGCTACGTCCCCGAAGAGTTATCTTCTCCAAATGAAACATGTGGTCTTTAGTGTGGGAAGATTAAGATGACGATAGACTACACCCCTACTCTTCCTCCTCCGCCTCCTCCTCCGCCCTCTCCTCATGGCTTGTTTTTAGCGTTTCCCAGGCGACAGATCAGAGAACAGCTCACCATAGTGCAGAATAGCAGACAGATCACTGTGATGGGAAGGGAGTGAGTTGGCAGGGACACAACACAACTTGAATACTATTATGAAGATTAAAGTGAAAGGATCAGGTCTGTAATAACTGTAGTCAAGCCCCCTCAACACAGCAACAATCTACTGATTTATCAGAGTCTATTGGCAAGTATTTTGATCGTGTTGTAAACAATGTTTTGAATGACCGTGTATATCATTACACCATATTTTCATACTGATTTTATGTAATTTTTGGATGATTTGCAAACCAGAAACTCCACAAATCACAATGTTGTTGTTCCTAAAGTTGCAAATCCAAGTGAGTAGTCACCAATGACTTACATAAACCCTGGATTGTTGATGCTTTGTATTGGCCAATGAGAGGCTTTGAAACCACCGGTCGGCCATATTGGCTCTCCCCAGAAGAAGCAGTCCTCCATAAGAATTAATGGAATTCTACAGTATTTCAATCAAGTGTTTCAATGACAAAATTACATGTATTTAAGTATTGTGTTGTTGTAGTGCGCTCAGTAACATTAAAACTTTTTCTTCTAAATACACTTTTTATACATATGTTTTTTATTTAAAAAAAACATGTTTATCTCACATATCTAATTTAAAAGTATGCATTAAGGTGTCTGTAATATAATACATGTGGCAAAGACAAATGTCGACGTTAATAAATGCATTTGTATAGCTTCCAAAATACTTTTTTACAACAGTGTGAAGATGGACGTGCGGTGGCTTCAAACAGCTCCTCCTGTCAGTTATCTAGTGTACATATAAATCACTGGTTGACACCATGCAATATGACTTGGTTTACTTTTACTAGTCCTGCCTCGAAGGTTTCCTTTGAAGTGACTGGAGCCATTTGAGCCATGATGGAGTCACGGTCGCATTGCGTCAGTATTGCTTCATTACTGTATGGAAGTCCCTGAGAGGTCACAGAGTTAATCAATGCCCCCCTACGACAGACAGGAAGTCACAATACTGCTCTTTACTGCTTCTCTTCCACCCCGAGTCACTCTCCTCAGCTTCAAAGAGAAGCTTTATTACCACTACAGCAGTAAGGACAGTCTACAGACTGACTGTTCATGACTGTGGTTGTCTGTCATTGACAGGACACAGTGATATGCAACTAAACAACAGGTTAAAGGGATGTATCTAGCAATGTTCCCACCAAAAATGTTTTGGCACTGAGACAGGAAACGTTCATTTTGCCGCCAGCATTCTGTGTAACTTCTGGCGCGTGTTAACTGTGAACACTGAGGCTGTACCTGCTTGAAGTTACAGTTTCAGACAGTGGTCGATAGGCTATTGTAGCTATCAGAGCAGGTAGGGCTATCAGAGTGGCTTATCAATAAAACCCAATGGAGCAAATGCCACAACATTTCCACATGGATATAGCTATTGGCCTTTGTGATATTGTCTACAATAGTCAATATGTGGTGTTCAATGTAGGCCTACAGTCTAAGAGACCTTTTCAAACCTGATGCATGTTTTAACCATTTCATGACTGATGTTTACGTTGTCCAAAAGCTCACATCCTTTTATAAAAAATAAGAAATTATCTAAAACAATTGGCCAAATAGATGACTGACAAATGGGATTATATTGTGTTACATGATGCAAGAAACCACTTTACAAAAAATGCAATACATTGTTATCATTATTATTACTACCATATTTAAGCGTCTCAAAATAGGACACTGCCCCTTTAAGACAAAAAAAAAAATCTGATTCTGATCACAGGAGGCATGTTAACACCAGGTGTAAATGGGGTGGTGATCTCCTGAGTCTTCTCCCTAGCTCCTTACCGCCCCATGCTGGGAGGCTCCATAGCTCCATTCATCACCACGGCTTCTTGCGCCATCAAACTGCCTCCATTGTCTCCAGTGATTTTGCACAGCGCTCCACACGTTTCCCACGTTTACATTTGATAGTGAAAAAGGAAGAGAGGGCGTGACGTGTTGACTTCATTATCACTCCCCTGACCTGTAACTCTTTAGAACCCCAGTATTAGAGACCATGATGTTTAGAACCCCAGTATTAGAGACCATGATGTTTAGAACCCCAGTATTAGAGAACATGATGTTTAGAACCCCAGTATTAGAGACCATGATGTTTAGAACCCCAGTATTAGAGACCATGATGTTTAGAACCCCAGTATTAGAGGACAGGATGTTTAGAACCCCAGTATTAGAGACCATGATGTTTAGAACCCCAGTATTAGAGACCATGATGTTTAGAACCCCAGTATTAGAGACCATGATGTTTAGAACCCCAGTATTAGAGACCATGATGTTTAGAACCCCAGTATTAGAGACCATGATGTTTAGAACCCCAGTATTAGAGACCATGATGTTTAGAACCCCAGTATTAGAGACCATGATGTTTAGAACCCCAGTATTAGAGACCATGATGTTTAGAACCCCAGTATTAGAGACCATGATGTTTAGAATCCCAGTATTAGAGGACAGGATGTTTGGAACCCCAGTATTAGAGGCCAGGATGTTTGGAACCCCAGTATTAGAGGACAGGATGTTTGGAACCCCAGTATTAGAGGACAGGATGTTTGGAATCCCAGTATTAGAGGACAGGATGTTTGGAACCCCAGTATTAGAGGCCAGGATGTTTGGAACCCCAGTATTAGAGGACAGGATGTTTGGAACCCCAGTATTAGAGGACAGGATGTTTGGAATCCCAGTATTAGAGGACAGGATGTTTGGAATCCCAGTATTAGAGGACAGGATGTTTGGAATCCCAGTATTAGAGGACAGGATGTTTGATACCCCAGTATTAGAGTCCATGATGTTTGGAATCCCAGTATTAGAGGACAGGATGTTTGGAATCCCAGTATTAGAGGACAGGATGTTTGGAATCCCAGTATTAGAGGACAGGATGTTTGGAATCCCAGTATTAGAGGACAGGATGTTTGATACCCCAGTATTAGAGACCATGATGTTTAGAACCCCAGTATTAGAGACTATGATGTTTAGAACCCCAGTATTGAGAGACCATGATGTTTAGAACCCCAGTATTAGAGACCATGATGTTTAGAACCCCAGTATTAGAGACCATGATGTTTAGAACCCCAGTATTAGAGACCATGATGTTTAGAACCCCAGTATTAGAGACCATGATGTTTGGAACCCCAGTATTAGAGACCATAATGTTTGATACCCCAGTAAATGTGCGCCGCCCTGTGGGACTCCCAATCACGGCCGGATGTGATACAGCCTGGATTCGAACCAGGTACTGCAGTGACGCCTCTTGCACTGAGATGCAGTGTCTTAGACCAAAAATACTTTTCTATACAACAGTACCAGTCCAAAGTTTGGACACACCTACTCATTCAAGGGTTTTTATTTTATTGCTACTATTTTCAACATTGTAGAATAATAGTGAAGACATCAAAACTATGAAATAACACATATGGAATCATGTAGTAACCAGAAAAAATGTTAAACAAATCAACATATTTGAGATTCTTCAAAGTAGCCACCCTTTGCCTTGATGACAGCTTGGCGCACTCCTTGTGCTGAACACGATCAAAACCACCAAGAAATGAAACCCTGCCATTACAAATTACCAGATATTTCAAAGGATCCATTTGAATTTCTTTCTTACTCTCCATCCAGACGCACATTCTATTGCCCACCGACGTCATGTTTTGGGGAAATACGTAAACAGTGGAGCCGACTGCCGCTGTGGTAACACAGTTATTACACAGGGGATCTGCTGTGTGATTTCCCAACAGTAAGTATGAACATATGAGCTTTTAAACCCTCGTCCAAGCATACTGCAAGTGCTCTGCTCACCCAACTCTGGATGCATCACCCAAACGCCACCCTATTCTCTATATAGTGCACTACGTTTGACCCAGAGCCCATAGGGAACATATCGGGAATAGGGTTCCGTTTGGGACGCATAAAGATTTGTTTGTGTTTGTTTTCAGGCCAGGCTCAGAGAGGGACAGACAACTCCAGTTTTAAACACCGCAGGACCAAAACAAAGCCGTTTTGCCACAGTGAAAATAAACCTTTGCTCCACCTCCTAGTTATTTCTGTAGGAAGACACATGACTACACAGTTTACACTGGGAAGTTAAACCTTCACCTGTTTTAATCCTCATGTTAAACTAACTGAACTTTAGTGACCTGCGCTAATTGTGTCAGGTTGTGTTGTAGATTTAAAACAGGATTCCCCTCACTGCCTGACGTTAGTGTATCTAGTCACTACTATAGAGGATTAACTATCAAGTCAATACTATAGAGGTTTAACTATCAAGTCAATACTATAGAGGTTTAACTATCAAGTCAATGCTATAGAGGTTTAACTATCAAGTCACTACTATAGAGGTTTACCTATCAAGTCACTACTATAGAGGTTTAACTATCAAGTCAATGCTATAGAGGTTTAACTATCAAGTCACTACTATAGAGGTTTAACTATCAAGTCAACGCTATAGAGGTTTAACTATCAAGTCACTACTATAGAGGTTTAACTATCAAGTCACTACTATAGAGGTTTAACTATCAAGTCAATACTATAGAGGTTTAACTATCAAGTCACTACTATAGAGGTTTAACTATCAAGTCACTACTATAGAGGTTTAACTATCAAGTCAATGCTATAGAGGTTTAACTATCAAGTCACTACTATAGAGGTTTAACTATCAAGTCACTACTATAGAGGTTTAACTATCAAGTCAATGCTATAGAGGTTTAACTATCAAGTCACTACTATAGAGGCTTAACTATCAAGTCATATCATATTCATAGATTGCATCTGCATGTTTAGTGTAGTAGTATAGACTCTATAGTGTAACTCTATAGTGTAGTAGTATAGACTCTATTAGTGTAGTAGTATAGACTCTATAGTGTAGTCGTATAGACTCTATAGTGTAGTAGTATAGACTCTATAGTGTAGTCGTGTATAGACTCTATAGTGTAGTAGTATAGACTCTATAGTGTAGTCGTATAGACTCTATAGTGTAGTAGTATAGACTCTATGGTGTAACTCTATAGTGTAGTAGTATAGACTCTATAGTGTAGTAGTATAGACTCTATAGTGTAGTCGTATAGACTCTATAGTGTAGTAGTATAGACTCTATAGTGTAGTAGTATAGACTCTATAGTGTAGTAGTATAAACTCTATAGTGTAGCAGTATAGACTCTATAGTGTAGTAGTATAGACTCTATAGTGTAGTAGTATAGACTCTATAGTGTAGTAGTATAGACTCTATAGTGTAACTCTATAGTGTAGTAGTATAGACTCTATGAATCTGGGGGGATCTACATTGAAATAAAGGGATCCTTTGGGAGTCACAATACTATGAAATGTTGGCAGTACGTGGTGGATTACAGCAACTACAGTGTTTTGCCAGCCAGGCCAGCATACCATTACACAAGCACACACACACACATACACACACACACACACACACACACACACACACACACACACGCACGCACGCACGCACGCACGCACGCACGCACGCACGCACGCACGCACGCACACACACACACACACACACACACACACACACACACACACACACACACGCACAGCCAGGATGCCACTATTCACCCCAGCTGGAATTGTTTAACAGCACGATCAAACAATGTCCAAGAGAGCACCTTTTTGTCTTGTACAATCACTCCCTTCCAGGTTGGCGTTGGGATCTCTGTGTGGATGTGTGGCTGAATAATGTGTTCTGGTTTTATGTCACCGTGGGATTAGGGATAATGTATTCTTCCCGTCCTCTTTGGACAGGCCTCAATGTTTTTCACATGGTAGTGGTGATACATCTTTGAGGGACGGGATGCTCGTGATCATGGTTGGTAACACAGAACAGGACTCTATGTCCATTGGGGAATATTCTTCCTATTCGTCTTGTTTTTCCAAACATAGAAGTGACCATACGTCTTTCAGAGAGATGGATCAAATCAGTACATGAATGAATGCTCAGTTCTGTCTTCTGAAATAATTCCCATTCTCATGTGGGTTGGTAACACTGGATTTACCCCCAAAAAACAACATGTATTGGGTTTGTCATCAACATGTTGCGGAAATGTGTTTTCAATGTAGTGAATTCTGTTTGTACTTACATGTAACAAAGGAGATACAGACCTCTTATATTCATGGTATCGTGTAGCGCAGAAAGACGTTTAGAGGTTCAGAGAACTGCACGGTGGAGTCTGCTCTGTGTCCTTTCACATTGCTCGTTTATGGGGAACACATTTAGTCAAACCAAACTGGGTATATATCCTACACAGCCTTTGAGGCACATCCTGGTTCCTATACACCCTGGGGAACGTCTCTGGTCTCATCAATTATTGTGCTATAACGCAAAGAAAGAAGCTATTGTTCAACCCACTTAGCTATATGGCCGTGCTGCATGAGCTGCAGAGGAAGCATCTGACTCCTAGCGGTGCCTCTTCTTGAAGATCACTTTGAAATCATCCACAGCGTCGATTCGGTCCCTATCAAACCCATTACAGTACTCTCTTACCCCACGATGCAGCCTGTTGCTGCAAGACAGACTGTGTGGACTGAAGTCATTCACAGTGTCGATTCGGTCCCTATCAAACCCATTACAGTACTCTCTTACCTCACGATGCAGCCTGTTGGACTGCATTCACAGCGTCGAGATCAAACCCATTACAGTACTTTCTTACCTCACGATGCAGCAAGACAAACTGTGTGGACTGAAGTCATTCACAGCGTCGATTCGGTCCCTATCAAACCCATTACAGTACTTTCTTACCTCACGATGCAGCAAGACAAACTGTGTGGACTGAAGTCATTCGAGTAAGATGTGCTGCAAGTTGTTGTGGATCAGTGTTGGATTTAGAGGAAATAAATGACTGTTAGCTGTCAGTCAGTCAGTTACACTGGATCATATGATTTATTCAGAGTGACTAAAGGAGACGCATGGATTGGCTGTAGATCTTTTAATAGTGTGTACAACTGTAGGAACCTGGAGAGTAGGGTTGACTGTGGGGACAAGTAGAACAATCATTGGCAGTTACTTCCCATGTCACGTCGTCGACTACTCCAAATGTCTTACTAAGCATAAAATACTGTATGCTACACCACTCCCACTTGTGGACGTCAGAGACACTCAGACATCAGATGACTGAGGCTGGTCCTGTGTACCAAATGCCACCCTATTTCCTATATAGTGCATTCCGTGACATTAGTAGGATCTGCTAAGTTGGCCTGGAGGCCAGTAAATGGCTGCCATATATAACTCAAATAAGAAAATAAATGTTGTTGTTTGTAAAAACATTGCCAATGGTGTCAATCAAATCATCTCCCGTTCAAAAAGACTGGTATTTCAAAAGAGATTCAAAATGGAAACCCACTGGGCACAGACGTCAGTTCAGGTCTAGTTTGAATAAAAATTTGGTTGAGTTGTAAACTAATGTGAATTTAACGTGAAATAAAAACAAATAATGTCATTGGATTGAGGTTAAAAGTTGTGTGAATTTTTTTTTCAAAATGCCATTACGCTGATGAATTTTTTCTAATCTAATTCATTTTCCATGTTGATTCAAATACATCACATAGATTTTTTTGGGTTAAAATGACGTGGAAAGAATGTTTATTCAACCAGTTTTTGCCCAGTGGGAAATAACCCCTCAATTCCACGACCATGATCCTTCCACACAGCACAGTGCCTGTAAAGTTTAAACCCCTTGCCAGATCCTCCCTCCTCCAGTCTAGTAACAGTAACACCCCAACATCCAACAACAGTGAGGTCTGTGTCAGAGTGAGGCCTGTGTCTGCGAGAGAGAGAAAGAGAGAGAGAGACTGTGGGATTACTACATGGCTCTGCAGGGCCAGGCGCATGGAGCTCAATGATGATGTCACTGGGGAACAGGGCATGGTAGTCGCCGGGCCAACGAGGGCGGGTCCTTCAGTAGCCGACGCCCCGGTCGGACCAAGTCAGTCAGCTGTGAGTGTGTGTGTGTGTGTGTGTGTGTGTGTGTGTGTGTGTGCGTGCATGCGTGTGTGTGTGTGTGTGTGTGTGTGTGTGTGTGTATAGACTCTATAGTGTAGTCGTATAGACTCTATAGTGTAGTAGTATAGACTCTATAGTGTAGTCGTATAGACTCTATAGTGTAGTCAGGTCGGTTACCTGTCGGCTGACACCATTCACCCGTATCCTGACATCATCAGAGCAGCTCAGAGAATTATGAAATACGTGGAAACTCCCTGTAATAAGTCAAAACAATGACCCCCACTTTAATCTCTCCTCCCTTGTGTTTTGTGAGAAAGAGACACACAGGACTTTTGGCCAGAATGAAAGGAGGAGATGTTAGTAGCATGTAGGAGGACAACTCAAGTTGTTTAGAACACAAACACCCTGAGGTGTGTACTGTTTGAAAGGACGACGTCAAAGGCTCCGTGTCTTTAAAAATACCAAATCAAACTGGTTGAACTCTCTAGAGACTACTGAATATACGCACCAAGTAAAAAAATGTTGATATTCAAGTTGAGTGATCTTGGTGGTAGGCTATCTCTTTACATTTGTTGAAAAAAAAACAATCGCTACTTGTCATGGTTGGATACCCAGTGTCTGAGGAATAGGTTGGATATCCAGTGTCTGAGGACTAGATGGGATACCCAGTGTCTGAGGACTAGATTGGATACCCAGTGTCTGATGACTAGGTTGGATACCCAGTGTCTGAGGACTAGATTGGATACCCAGTGTCTGATGACTAGGTTGGATACCCAGTGTCTGAGGAATAGGTTGGATATCCAGTGTCTGAGGACTAGATGGGATACCCAGTGTCTGAGGAATAGGTTGGATATCCAGTGTCTGAGGACTAGATGGGATACCCAGTGTCTGATGACTAGATTGGATACCCAGTGTCTGAGGACTAGATTGGATACCCAGTGTCTGATGACTAGGTTGGATACCCAGTGTCTGAGGAATAGGTTGGATATCCAGTGTCTGAGGACTAGATGGGATACCCAGTGTCTGAGGACTAGATGGGATACCCAGTGTCTGATGACTAGATTGGATACCCAGTGTCTGAGGACTAGATTGGATACCCAGTGTCTGAGGACTAGATTGGATACCCAGTGTCTGAGGACTAGATTGGATACCCAGTGTCTGAGGAATAGATGGGATACCCAGTGTCTGAGGAATAGATTGGATACCCAGTGTCTGAGGAATAGATTGGATACCCAGTGTCTGAGGAATAGATGGGACACCCAGAGTCTGAGGACTAGATTGGACACCCAGTGTCTGAGGACTAGATTGGATACCCAGTGTCTGAGGACTAGATTGGATACCCAGTGTCTGAGGACTAGATTGGATACCCAGTGTCTGAGGAATAGATGGGATACCCAGTGTCTGAGGACTAGATTGGACACCCAGTGTCTGAGGAATAGATTGGATACCCAGTGTCTGAGGAATAGATGGGACACCCAGAGTCTGAGGACTAGATTGGACACCCAGTGTCTGAGGACTAGATTGGATACCCAGTGTCTGAGGACTAGATTGGACACCCAGTGTCTGAGGACTAGATTACCAGGATGTATCATCTCAAAACAGAGGCTTCATTGTATAGGTACATTTAGAGTAAGTGTTAGGGTCTCTTGACAACTCAACACTGTTGTTAAGTAGACCTGTCATTATTGAATATGATCTACTGGGTGAGTGGGTGCAGAGAACAGCATATCACTTTCTGACTCAGTGGATGTCAGTAAAGACTAGTAGTACAGAGGCCAGAGAAAACATTGTCGACCTCACAGAGCAGAGCATGACGCTGGTTCAGGGTGGGATCTTGTTAGCTAGCAACACTGGGCTGCTATGGTTTGGACTCCTCGACAACAGAAGCAGAACGAGTTCATTTCATCATGCTGAGTGCTGTCACTCTGTTCCATTATATCAGAGCAGCCTAGTATTGTTTAACAGGCCCCATGAGATCACAAACAGGGCTGTATTTCTCATGGACGCACACACACACACACACACACACACACACACACACACACACACACACACACACACACACACACACACACACACACACACACACACACACACACACACACAAAACACACACACACACACACACACACACACACACACACACACACACACACACACACACACACACACACACACACACACACACACACACACACACACACACACACACACACACACGTGCCTTCTTGTCTGTATTGGTGAGCTCACTATGAACTGCACCCCATTTTGCGCTGGGCTGGCAGAGCTTATATTAAGACTTTCCAGTAGGCAGGCAGTAAGCTTACAGGCCAGGCCAGGTTTGAGAGGATTATACCTCTAGTTTGGTATTAATCTCTCATGGTTGAGCTCGGACGCTCATGGTTGAGCTAGGGCTCTCATGGTTGACTTAGGGATCTCATGGTTGAGCTAGGGCACTCATGGTTTAGCTCTCATGGTTGAGCTAGGGCGCTCATGGTTGAGCTAGGGCTCTCATGGTTTAGCTCTCATGGTTGAGCTAGGGCTCTCATGGTTTAGCTCTCATGGTTTAGCTCTCATGGTTTAGCTCTCATGGTTGAGCTAGGGCGCTCATGGTTGAGCCAGGGCTCTCATGGTTTAGCTCTCATGGTTGAGCTAGGGCGCTCATGGTTTAGCTCTCATGGTTGAGCTAGGGCGCTCATGGTTTAGCTCTCATGGTTGAGCTAGGGCTCTCATGGTTTAGCTCTCATGGTTGACTTAGGGATATCATGGTTGAGCTAGGGCTCTCATGGTTTAGCTCTCATGGTTGAACTAGGGCTCTCATGGTTTAGCTAGGGCTCTCATGGTTGTGCTAGGGCTCTCATGGTTGAGCTAGGGCTCTCATGGTTTAGCTAGGGCTCTAATGGTTGAGCTAGGGCTCTCATGGTTGTGCTAGGGTGCTCATGGTTGAGCTAGGGCTCTCATGGTTGAGCTAGGGCTCTCATGGTTGAGCTAGGGCTCTCATGTTTGAGCTAGGGCTCTAATGATTGAGCTAGGGCTCTCATGGTTGAGCTAGGGCTCTCATGGTTGAGCTAGGGCTCTCATGGTTGAGCTAGGTCGCTCATGGTTTAGCTAGGGCTCTTTAGCTCTGAGGTTAGAGACTCCACTACAATAGTCAATTACATTAAGACAGTTGGAAATAGTGTTGCAAAATTCCATTAACAAAATTCCCGATTTTCCAGAAATGTGATTGAAGAATCACGTATTTCCTGCTTATTCCAGGATTCTGGGAAGTTGCACGACACTAGTTGGAAACAATACAGTGGAAATTTCACCGATCCTGACAGAAGGCAAGTTGTTTTTAAAGTTATTTCTTTAACCTTTATTTAACTAGGAAAGTCTGTTTAAGAACAAATTCTTATTTACAAACCCGAACGACACTGGGCCAATTGTCCGCTTCCCTTTTGGACATCCAATCACAGCTGGTTGTGATACAGCCTGCATCCGAACCAGGGTCTCTGTAGTGACGCCTCTGGCTACTGAGATGCAGTGCCTTAGACCGCTGAACCAGGGTCTCTGTAGTGACGCCTCTGGCTACTGAGATGCAGTGCCTTAGACCGCTGAACCAGGGTCTCTGTAGTGACGCCTCTGGCTACTGAGATGCAGTGCCTTAGACCGCTGAACCAGGGTCTCTGTAGTGACGCCTCTGGCTACTGAGATGCAGTGCCTTAGACCGCTGAACCAGGGTCTCTGTAGTGACGCCTCTGGCTACTGAGATGCAGTGCCTTAGACCGCTGTGCCACTCGGGAACGCAGCGGTTGATTCATTACCATATTGCTTATACCCTACTTAGTAACACTTTGTGTGAACTTTAGGACACAGCGAAAACAGTCATACCAATAGATTATTTGAGTTAATACCCTACTTAGTAACACTTTGTGTGAACTTTAGGACACAGCGAAAACAGTCATACCAATAGATTATTTGAGTTAATACCCTACTTAGTAACACTTTCTGTGAACTTTAGGACACAGCGAAAACAGTCATACCAATAGATTATTTGAGTTAATACCCTACTTAGTAACACTTTCTGTGAACTTTAGGACACAGCGAAAACAGTCATACCAATAGATTATTTGAGTTAATACCCTACTTAGTAACACTTTCTGTGAACTTTAGGACACAGCGAAAACAGTCATACCAATAGATTATTTGAGTTACAGCGTAGTTGATCTTTTCCGCGGTCGTTTATTCCAGATTGCTACATTTCTCTGACCAGTTCTCTCAATGGGACTCCAACCCTCAGGTAGACGTTGGGTCAGGTTTCTAGGCTGTTAATTACCCATAACCACAATGGTGAAATAAAACGAGATGTACAGGAAACTACTAAGTTATGTTGCGTGGGGGAATTAAATGTGATATTGCAACTCGAAATGAGCCGTGTCCCAAATGGCAACCTATTGCCTAAGTAGTGCACTACTTTTGACCAGGGCACATAGGGATAAATAAAGCAGTTTACTGAATAGGAAGCCAAAAGGGGGCCAATCTGGGACACAGCCATACCTTTGCTTCCAGGGAAAGGTTTTGTGTGTGGGGGGGGAGAATAAGCAAACCTGTAGGATTTACACTATGGGGTCACCATGAATCATAGCTGTTACCATGGCGCTCGCTCTATGCTCTACTGAGAGCCATACATCTCCCTATTACCGTGACAACTGCTAACTGATTCTTTCAATTGAAGATACGGTATAGGGAAACAGCACTGTGGGCTCATTCAGAATTGTTATATTTACTGTATTTTTATGGACAGGTGTGGTTTTGTGTTCATATCCAATGATAATTTTCATGAGCAGTAAAGCTTGAGAATGTGTAGTTTTATATGGTTCACACCTTAGATGCAGCTTAAACAGCTTAGACACAAACTGAACCTGTAGTGTTGTTTTCATTTATCTGCAATTGGTTGAATTGGGTCTTAGGCAGTGGTAGGTCTGGGAGAGTCTGCAGTGGTAGGTCTGGAGAGAGTTTGGCTCAATAACATGCCCATAGATAGTGGTAGGTCTGGGGAGAGTCTGTCAAAATAACATGACCATAGACAGTGGTAGGTCTGGGGAGAGTCTGGCGCAATTACATGACCATAGACAGTGGTAGGTCTGGGGAGAGTCTGGCGCAATTACATGACCATAGACAGTGGTAGGTCTGGGGAGAGTTTGGCTCAATAACATGACCGTAGACAGTGGTAGGTCTGGGGAGAGTTTGGCTCAATAACATGACCGTAGACAGTGGTAGGTCTGGAGAAAGTGTCTTAATAACATGACCGTAGACAGTGGTAGGTCTGGAGAGAGTGTCTTAATAACATGACCGTAGACAGTGGTAGGTCTGAGGAGAGTTTGGCTCAATAACATGACCGTAGACAGTGGTAGGTCTGGGGAGAGTCTGTCTTAATAACATGACCGTAGACAGTGGTAGGTCTGGGGAGAGTCTGTCTTAATAACATGACCGTAGACAGTGGTAGGTCTGGGGAGAGTTTGGCTCAATAACATGACCGTAGACAGTGGTAGGTCTGGGGAGAGTCTGTCTTAATAACATGACCGTAGACAGTGGTAGGTCTGGGGAGAGTTTGGCTCAATAACATGACCGTAGACAGTGGTAGGTCTGGGGAGAGTCTGTCTTAATAACATGACCATAGACAGTGGTAGGTCTGGGGACAGTCTACAATGGTAGGTCAATGTGGATGTTCCTATATTGTCCTTTTGCTTGTTTGATGGCTCTGTGGAGGTCGTAGCATTAACATCCTTAACCAAAAAAACGTACTCCAACAAGTAACGATTCATCAGACTAATTTTTCCACAACAATTCTTTGCCCTTTTTGTTCCATTCTTGGACTTCACTGTTGTCCACTCATCTTTCTCGCTCTCCTCCATTTCTTCAAGAGACATGCCCTCTTAAAGGGATAGCTCACCAAAATGCCAATGGCAGCCATCTTTGATTTGACAGTGAAAATAACTCATAACTGGCAGATACATAATATAACAGCATGAAAATGAAAATACACATAAAGGTTTAACCCTGCCAGTTTAAAAACAAACTTTATACCAGACAATTATATGTCTGTGTGCCCATCACCTCACACTTGTGGCATTGTCACAGAGTCATGATCTGATTTACCGACAGGGAAACAAGGGAGGGCCTTGTATGCTTGCTTGTGGGTAGAGTAACAGTGGTCTAGGACTTTATTCCCCCCCCCCCCCCCCCACGCACCACAGTCAGCACACCATTTGCTGTTGATGAAGAGGCATACACCTCCCCCTCTCGATTTCCCTCAATCCAATGTCCTGTCTGTTCGGGTGAATAGAGATTCCATCGAGTTGGGTAACCATGGTGGGGGGTATCATGTCCAAATTCCATGTTTCAGAAAAGCAGAGAATAGTGCAGTTACCAGAGTCCCGTTAGTAGCAAATCCGATATCTGAGGTAATCCATCTTATTATCAGGTGACTGGCCAATAGAATGGAGGGAAGAGGTGGCCGGTTTCCCATTCGCCTGAATCTCGCCAGGGCTCCCCCTCTCCGGCGTTTCCTCTTGGGTAGCCTGAAAACGGGGTCAGAATTACACAAAGAAGTGGAGGTTGTAGCCAGATTTTAGTTGGGAAGGGGTGGGAAGGGGTTGGAAGGGGTTGGAAGGTGTGGGAAACATGGCTTCCGGGTGGGGAGGGAGGATGCAGGTGAGTGGATGGGGACTGAGGAGGTTTGGGGGAATGAATGGGTTGTGGGTTGTGCCTTTTCTGTTTATTTTCCTAAATACAAAAAATTACAAAACTGTTGGTATTGGTGTTCATCTTTGTATGCATTTCTCTGATTGTTTATTGTTACAATACAATATGTACAATATGTACAGGTATGTGAAAATATGAAATTTGAATATTTGAATGTATCTGCACCAATATGACTTTGAATGTTGTACCTTGTATCTGTCACCCACTTCTGAAACAAAAAGACAAACTAAAACAACAGTCGGGTGACTAAAATAAATCCATAGCCCATCTCTCTGAGCCCTCAGCTCGGCCTGTTTCATCAGGTTTTAGGCTTTGGATGAATTCTAAGGGTTAATACCTTTAACCATTCGTGGCAGTAGATCCCTGAGCTTGTCAGAGTTTGGAGAAGAAGAAAAAAAATTCAACATTACACGACTCACTTTTCACCCACATGTAAAGCCTTTCCCTGGCACCAGTCTCTGGTGAAAGCTGCCTTCCTGTGAGGCCAGCTCGGTTTGTATCAAGGGATTTACTTACCCCCTGCATCGACATCTGCCTCTAGCTACCACCACCACACAATGTTTCTACTCTCTCTATCTCTCTCCTGTTCTCTCTCTCTCTCTCTCTCTCTCTCTCTCCACACAATGTTTCTCTCTCTCTATCTCGTTCTCTCTTTCTCTCTCTCTCTCTCTCTCTCTCTCTCTCTCTCTCTCTCTCTCTCTCTCTCTCTCTCTCTCGTTATCTCTCTCTCTCTCCCCTGTTCTCTCTCTCTCTCTCTTCTTTATCTCTCTCTCTCTCTCTCTCTCTCTCTCTCTCTCTCTCTCTCTCTCTCTCTCCTATTCTCTCTCTCTCCCTCTCGTTCTCTCTTTCTCTCTCGTTCTCTCTCTCGCTCTCTTGTTCTCTCTCTCTCTCTCTGTCGGTCGGGGCTGCTGGGGGGGGCAAGCAGCCCTAGAGGGGTAAAAGTATTTATAAGAGCTTGGCGTTGCACAACAATAGTCCCTTCTCCTCCACAGTTTGCTGCTCTCTACTCTAAACAGGCCAGGGGTGGACGGCATGGCAGGAGGGCCTCAGGGCAGCAGCGCAGTTGGTACAAGGGTCCCTGTCAGAATCATCGTGGGGTGCACCCTATCTCTGTGTATGTGTCCCTTAGGGCTCTGGTGAAAAGTAGTGCACTATATAGGGAATAGGGTGCCATTTGGGATGCAGCGTGATTTACCACTGGACCTCTATGTTAATGACAATCATCGTTGTAATTGTAATGTATTGTATTGTATTGTATATTGTATTGTATTGTATTGTGTATTGTATTGTGTTGTCTGTTATTACTGTATAAAGCTGTCTGTATATGGAGCTAGTGAAAGCTGTCTGTATATGGAGCTAGTGAAAGCTGTCTGTATATGGAGCTAGTGAAAGCTGTCTGTATATGGAGCTAGTGAAAGCTGTCTGTATATGGAGCTAGTGAAAGCTGTCTGTATATGGAGCTAGTGAAAGCTGTCTGTATATGGAGCTAGTGAAAGCTGTCTGTATATGGAGCTAGTGAAAGCTGTCTGTATATGGAGCTAGTGAAAGCTGTCTGTATATGGAGCTAGTGAAAGCTGTCTGTATATGGAGATAGTGAAAGCTGTCTGTATATGGACATGAAAGCTGTCTGTATATGGAGCTAGTGAAAGCTGTCTGTATATGGAGATAGTGAAAGCTGTCTGTATTTGGAGCTGAAAGCTGTCTGTAAATAGTCTGTCTGTATTTGGAGCTGTGAAAGCTGTCTGTATATGTAGTGAAAGCTGTCTGTATATGGAGCTAGTGAAAGCTGTCTGTATAGTGAAAGCTGTCTGTACAGTATATGGAGATGGTGAAAGCTGTCTAGTAGAAAGCTGTCTGTATATATGGAGATAGTGAAAGCTGTCTGTATATGGAGCTAGTGAAAGCTGTCTGTATATGGAGATAGTGAAATCTGTCTGTATATGGAGCTAGTGAAAGCTGTCTGTATATGGAGCTAGTGAAAGCTGTCTGTATATGGAGATAGTGAAAGCTGTATATGGAGCTAGTATATGGAGATAGTGAAAGCTGTCTGTATATGGAGATAGTGAAAGCTGTCTGTATATGGAGCTAGTGAAAGCTGTCTGTATGTATTGTCTGTATTTGGAGATAGTGAAAGCTGTCTGTATATGGAGATAGTGAAAGATCTGTCTGTATATGGAGATAGTGAAAGCTGTCTGTATATGGAGATGAAAGCTGTCTGTATATGGAGCTAGTGAAAAGCTGTCTGTATAGAGATAGTGAAAGCTGTCTGTATAGTGAAAGCTGTCTGTATATGGAGCTAGTGAAAGCTGTCTGTATATGGAGCTAGTGAAAGCTGTCTGTATATGGAGCTAGTGAAAGCATTCTCTATATGGAAAGCTGTCTGTATATGGAGATAGTGAAAGCTGTCTGTATATGGAGATAGTGAAAGCTGTCTGTATATGGACATAGTGAAAGCTGTCTGTATTTGGAGCTAGTGAAAGCTGTCTGTAAATAGAGATAGTGAAAGCTGTCTGTATTTGGAGCTAGTGAAAGCTGTCTGTATATGGAGCTAGTGAAAGCTGTCTGTATATGGAGCTAGTGAAAGCTGTCTGTATATGGAGATAGTGAAAGCTGTCTGTATATATGGAGATAGTGAAAGCTGTCTGTATATGGAGATAGTGAAAGAGCTGTCTGTATATGGAGATAGTGAAAGCTGTCTGTATATGGAGCTAGTGAAAGCTGTCTGTATATGGAGCTAGTGAAAGATGTCTGTATATGGAGCTAGTGAAAGCTGTCTGTAAATGGAGATAGTGAAAGATGTCTGTATATGGGAGCTAGTGAAAGCTGTCTGTATATGGAGATAGTGAAAGCTGTCTGTATATGGAGCTAGTGAAAGCTGTCTGTATATGGAGATAGTGAAAGCTGTCTGTATATGGAGCTAGTGAAAGCTGTATGTATTTGGAGATAGTGAAAGCTGTCTGTATATGGAGATAGTGAAATCTGTCTGTATATGGAACTAGTGAAAGCTGTCTGTATATGGAGCTAGTAAAAGCTGTCTGTATATGGAGATAGTGAAAGATGTCTGTATATGGAGCTAGTGAAAGCTGTCTGTAAATAGAGATAGTGAAAGCTGTCTGTATTTGGAGTTAGTGAAAGCTGTCTGTATTTGGAGTTAGTGAAAGCTGTCTGTATATGGAGATAGTGAAAGATGTCTGTATATGGAGCTAGTGAAAGCTGTCTGTATATGGAGATAGTGAAAGCTGTCTGTATATGGAGATAGTGAAAGCTGTGTGTATATGGAGCTAGTGAAAGATGTCTGTATATGGAGCTAGTGAAAGCTGTCTGTATATGGAGCTAGTGAAAGCTGTCTGTAAATAGAGATAGTGAAAGCTGTCTGTATTTGGAGTTAGTGAAAGCTGTCTGTATATGGAGCTAGTGAAAGCTGTCTGTATATGGAGCTAGTGAAAGCTGTCTGTATATGGAGCTAGTGAAAGCATTCTCTATATGGAGATAGTGAAAGCTGTCTGTATATGGAGATAGTAAAGCTGGAGGAGATAGTGAAAGCTGTCTGTACAGTGAAAGCTGTCTGTATTTGGAGCTAGTGAAAGTGAAAGCTGTCTGTATATAGTGAGCTAGTGTGAAAGCTGTCTGTATATGGAGCTAGTGAAAGCTGTCTGTATATGGAGATAGTGAAAGCTGTCTGTACAGTATATGGAGATAGTGAAAGCTGTCTGTATATGGAGCTAGTGAAAGATGTCTGTATATGGAGCTAGTGAGAGCTGTCTGTATATGGAGATAGTGAAAGCTGTCTGTATATGGAGCTAGTGAAAGCTGTCTGTATATGGAGCTAGTGAAAGATGTCTGTATATGGAGCTAGTGAAAGCTGTCTGTAAATGGAGATAGTGAAAGATGTCTGTATATGGGAGCTAGTGAAAGCTGTCTGTATATGGAGATAGTGAAAGCTGTCTGTATATGGAGCTAGTGAAAGCTGTCTGTATATGGAGATAGTGAAAGCTGTCTGTATATGGAGCTAGTGAAAGCTGTCTGTATATGGAGATAGTGAAAGCTGTCTGTATATGGAGATAGTGAAAGCTGTCTGTATATGGAGCTAGTGAAAGCTGTATGTATTTGGAGATAGTGAAAGCTGTCTGTATATGGAGATAGTGAAATCTGTCTGTATATGGAGCTAGTGAAAGCTGTCTGTATATGGAGCTAGTAAAAGCTGTCTGTATATGGAGATGGTGAAAGCTGTCTGTATATGGAGCTAGTGAAAGCTGTCTGTATATGGAGATAGTGAAAGATGTCTGTATATGGAGCTAGTGAAAGCTGTCTGTATATGGAGATGGTGAAAGCTGTCTGTATATGGAGATAGTGAAAGCTGTCTGTATTTGGAGATAGTGAAAGCTGTGGAGACCTAATAGTGATAGTGAAAGCTGTCTGTATATGGAGATAGTGAACGCTGTGGAGACCTAATAGAGCTTTTGTGTCCCAAAGGGTTCATGTATCTTTGTCTTTAATCCAAGAAGTTGTAGCCGTGTTAAACTTCATTGATTAGCAGATATTGTAAGATCCTGCTCTTCCCTGAAAACAGCCCCATGTCTTGCTCTCAAAAATGTATTAAAGTCCTATAGTTCGTTTTAGGGTAACACTTTAGCTTTTTTTTATCTCTTGCTTTGAGCAATAACTTATGGCTGTGTTGAGTCCATTCCGTGTGACACTCATTGTGTCTGGTGGAGGAGTGGAGGGATAGAGGGGTGGAAGGTCGGAGGGGACCGTCTGAGGGGTCGCAGGGGTTGCAAGGTTGGCCACCGGGTCTCTAAAAGGCTTATCCTCCAAATATGGATTGTTTTTTCCATCAGATTCATTCGATAATTGAATAGAGAAGCATGAATAAGGCTTTATTTATCTCTCCCTTTCCCTATACCAACACCAATCCATTGTGTGGGTCCCTGTCCCTATACCAACACCAATCCATTGTGTGGGTCCCTGTCCCTGTGTGGGTCTCTATACCAACACCAATCCATTGTGTGGGTCCCTGTCCCTGTCCCTTTCCCTATACCAACACCAAACCATTGTGTGGGTCCCTGTCCCTGTCCCTATACCAACACCAATCCATTGTGTGGGTCCCTGTCCCTGTCCCTATACCAACACCAAACCATTGTGTGGGTCCCTGTCCCTATACCAACACCAATCCATTGTGTGGGTCCCTGTCCCTGTCCCTGTCCCTATACCAACACCAATCCATTGTGTGGGTCCCTGTCCCTGTGTGGGTCCCTATACCAACACCAATCCATTGTGTGGGTCCCTGTCCCTTTCTCTATACCAACACCAATTCATTGTGTGGGTCCCTGTCCCTATACCAACACCAATCCATTGTGTGGGTCCCTGTCCCTGTCCCTATACCAACACCAATCCTTTGTGTGGGTCCCTGTCCCTGTCCCTATACCAACACCAATCCATTGTGTGGGTCCCTGTCCCTGTCCCTGTCCCTATACCAACACCAATCCATTGTGAGGGTCCGTGTCCCTGTCCCTGTCCCTATACCAACACCAATCCATTGTGTGTGTCCTTTTCTCTATACCAACACCAATCCATTGTGTGGGTCCCTGTTAGTTACCTTTTCTATTCATGTTAATATTGAGGAATATTGACCCAAAATGTCAGTGTCTCCATGACCCTGAGCTTTTGAGCTAGCTAAATTAAATCTTACATATTAACCTACAAAAACGCAATCGAAATGTCTGGAGATAATCATCTCCAAATCATAGCTGTCTTCAATTGCATTCTTTGTCTTCGAGCCATTGGAGAGAAATACCTTCTTACATTATCTAATACAGAGAACTTGAATGCTGTCCCTTTCTCTATACCAACACCAATCCATTGTGTGGGTCCCTGTCCCTGTCTCTATACCAACACCAATCCATTGTGTGGGTCCCTGTCCCTGTCCCTATACCAACACCAATCCATTGTGTGGGTCCCTGTCCCTGTCCCTGTCCCTATACCAACACCAATCCATTGTGAGGGTCCCTGTCCCTGTCCCTGTCCCTATACCAACACCAATACATTGTGTGGGTCCCTGTCCCTTTCTCTATACCAACACCAATCCATTGTGAGGGTCCCTGTCCCTGTCCCTATACCAACACCAATTCATTGTGTGGGTCCCTGTCCCTTTCTCTATACCAACACCAATCCATTGTGTGTGTGTCTGTCCCTTTCCCTGTCCCTGTCTCTATACCAACACCAATCCATTGTGTGTGTCCCTGTCCCTTTCTCTATACCAACACCAATCCGTTGTGTGGGTCCCTGTCCCTATACCAACACCAATCCGTTGTGTGGGTCCCTGTCCCTGTCTCTATACCAACACCAATCCATTGTGTGGGTCCCTGTCTATACCAACACCAATTCTCTATACCAACACCAATACATTGTGTGGGTCCCTGTCCCTGTCTCTATACCAACACCAATCCATTGTGTGGGTCCCTGTCCCTGTCCCTATACCAACACCAATCCATTGTGTGGGTCCCTGTCCCTGTGTGGGTCCCTGTCCCTATACCAACACCAATCCATTGTGAGGGTCCCTGTCCCTGTGTGGGTCCCTGTCCCTATACCAACACCAATCCATTGTGTGGGT